>NC_054708.1:25042986-25047986 GCF_016097555.1 Gigantopelta aegis | reverse complement strand
AAGGGCCCGCCCCACCCTTTGAATGCGACAATTATATTTTTATTTAATTTTGTTCATTTTTCACGTTGAAGAATCCGAGGAATCCCTTCTGGAACGTTTGTGGCCTTCGGCTACATGTCATTGGGACACCCTAAATGGATTTTCTGGATCCGCCACTGATTATATTGTCTTAATCATTTCAAACTTAATGTAGAAATGGCCATATTATGTTAGAAACAAATAGTCCTAGTATAAGACGCAATGACGTGTAGCCAAACAAATAATCCTTCCACTACTTTCAGGTAGACAATCACAGTCGCTGACTTTTATGTAAAAAGGAAAGAAGTCTCTTGACTATCAAACTGAACATTTAAAACACTGGACGGGTTTAATATAGAAATGTTTCTTCAGAAATATGATTAAAATCAGCTCCGCTGGGTCTTTAATTTCCAGCTATATAGTACAGGCCAGTGGAGCTGATTTTAATCAGATTGCTTCTTGAGTAAGCATAAATTAAGGGTAGAAATATATTTTAATTTATATTAAAAAGAAAAAACTACATTTGTTTTTGCTGTTGAAACGTGAAGTGTAGTATAATATTTTGAGGTAAATGGACGCTTTACCACCCACAAACCTCACCTTTTCCCTGGCTCATTCCTTTATTCATTTCAAATTGTTTTAGTGCTTATAGGCAACTAAGGTTCAAGCACGCTGCCATGGGCGAACACACACCTCAGCTATCTGGGCTGTTTCTCCAGGAGAGTAGGTTAGCTGTTAGTGGTTAATGAGAGAGAAGATGGTGTAGTGTCGCTTTGTGTGGGAGGAGGTACCTGGATGCGAACCAAGTACCTATCAACCTTATGGCCGATGACATAACCACGACACCACCGAGGCCGGTTTCCCTGGCCCTGTGGTGTGATGTACTTAATTGATTTGTGTTTTGCGCTGAACAAAGAGCAGTAACTCCATTTAACTTATACTATTGGAAGGAAGGAAGGAAATGTTTTATTTAACGACGTACTGAACACATTTACGGTTATATGGCGTCAGACATATGGTTAAGGACTACACGGATATTGAGAGAGGAAACCAGCTGTCGCCACTTCATGGAATACATTTTTCGATTCAACTTCAAACCATGTTTTTTTTTGCCTCTATCCACTAAGGTTCAGGCATGCCCCCCCCCCCCCCCCCCCGGTCTTACCCCTGGCATGGCCTGCTATTCGACCAGGGGGGAGAAGGTTTTTTTCGATTAGCAGCAAGGAATCTTTTATATGCACCATCCCACAGACAGGGTAGTACATACCACGACCTTTGTTACACCATTTGTGGAACACTGGCTGGAACGAGAAATATCCCAATGGACCCACCGACGGGAATCGATCCTAGATCGATCGCGCTACATATAGTGATTTTAAGTACTGTATGGTTTCCAAAGTATTATGCAAACGTTACACATGTTTGCTCCGTGTTGAATATAATTGACGTGAGTGTATTAAACTTTAAATGATTTTAATGTTAGCGGGGTTTGTTTTGGGGTTTTTGGGGGGTTTTGTGTCTCTAGGTTTGCCATTGATGTTGGTATTTAGTGTTTGACCACTTTGGGTTAATTTGGTTCGTGGTTATTTTTTATGTTTTATTATGCATATACACAATCCATATAAACCAAATAACAATTCATAATAAACCAAATAACTTCCGGATAGATCAAAGTTTGAAGTGCATCGAACTTTTGATAGAGAAATTAACATCACAAGTCCTGTGATTGGAGATAAAAGTGAGTGTGTTGGTTGTAAAAACAATTAGTTTCATATGGGCAAAAAATGTATGCCATTTTATTTCATCTAGTACCACTGTGTCAAGTAAAGTAGCCTTGTGATTGAAACATGTATGGGTGTACTTGTAAAACAATTACAAAAAGTTTGTGCGGAATTAGGGTAATCATAGACGCTACCCGTTATCTCTGAAATGAGCAGCTTGAACCCCATTTATTGAGGGGGAGGGGTGGTAGTATTTATAGTTGTGGTGTTTATGTCGATTGATACGCTGCAGGTACATATGTTACTATTGTCGTCAATGGGATTTGATTTGGCAGTATACACCCCAATGAATTTTATTGTATCAATTATGTGTTATTTTAGGATGCAGTATTGATGTTAATAAATACAATCCTCACCGGGTTGAACATTTCTTTAACTGGCCAGGTTTAATATAGAGGTTTTTCTTAGGTAGGTATAGGAGGTCTACATTGTTAATATTCGTTTGTTTAACGACACCACTGGAGCACATTGATTTATTAATCATCGGCTATTGATTGTTAAACATTTGGTAATATTTCACACGTAGTCATAGAGGAAACCCGCTACGTTGTTCTGTTAGCAGCAGGGGATCTGTTATATGCAGTGTCCCACAGACAGGACAGAATATACGAAACCCGCTACGTTGTTCTGTTAGCAGCAGGGGATCTGTTATATGCAGTGTCCCACAGACAGGAAAGAACATACGACGGCCTTTGATATACCACCCAACTGAACAGTTGTAGCAGTGGCCAGTTTTAATATATAGATTTTCATGTAGATACGAACCCTAAATAGAGGGTATAATTAAAAAAAAACAATTAAAAAAAACATGAAGTATTTTTTGTTGAAACGTAAATGGCATTATAATCACTTGGGGTAACTGGACCCTTCCTCCCCCACAGCCCTCACGTTTTCGCTGGCTCCAATAGCTCTCTGGTTTGACGTTGCTTATTGATTTGTGTTCTGCATTGAACAAAGCGCAGTAAATCCATCAGTGTTTTGTAAGGCAGACCGCCCTTGATGGTGTCGTGGTTAAGCCATCGGACATAAGGCTGGTAGGTACAGAGGTCGCAGCCCAGTGCCGGCTCCCACACAGAGCGCGTTTTAAGGACTCAGTGGGTAGGTGTAAGACCACTACACCCTCTTCTCTCTCACTAACCGCTAACAAGTAACCCACCATCCTGGACAGACCGCCCAGATAGCTGAGGTGTGTGCCCAGGACAGCGTGCTTGAAACTTAATTGAATATAAGCACGAACAAATAAGTTAAAATTAAAAAAAAAAAGATTATTACAACATTCTATCGCATTAAATCGACGCAATATCGTCTTCGAGTAATAAGACAAATATTAACATTAGCGGGTGGTATCAGTATTTTCTTTTTGATATAGATCTATCATCACGAACGTACTTCATTAATAAATCATATGTAATAGCCTGAAACTAGCAAGTTTTTATTAAAGGATTACAGTTCAATAATGTTGTATACTTATATTTATTTTTAAAACGTTTTATTATTTTTAGCCGTTGGCATCAATATTTACTTACTAATATCTATCCTGAGTGAGATACTTACATTATTAAAACATAAATTTATAAAAGAAAACATCTGTTCCTCACGCTGACAACTTTTGATGTTCAATAATGTTGTGTACTTACAGTTGATCATTTGTGTACATGTATATGCAAATTGAATTATGAGTTGTTCTTAAAGGATGCACGTGTATTTAGATGATAGATTATGTCAATCTCTTATCACAAGATTCAGGTAGAGTGAGAAGGAGCAGCGGCGTTCAGCAACATGGACATAAACGCTAGTACACGTATTTGTATAATATTTCTCTATACACTTATAAATGGTACAGGAGGTCTTGCTGCGGTCAGTAAACCGACTGTACGATCAGCGATATTTCAAAAATACGTCCACGACCACCTCGACGTGGAGCTAGCAGACGACATCAACGTGGAGATTGCACTCGAATGTTCTGTGTTCTGTCTAAACGCCGACTGTGATGGTTTCGCCTTCTGTCCGTCTACAACATCAACTCCATCCAAGTGTTTTCCGTTCACGTACACTGACGCCATCACTGCAGCAAACCTTACCGACTTCTCGACGTGTTCGTTCTACGTTTCAAACAAAAAATGGGTAAGATTATTCTGTGTTACTATCGCGCATTAAAGGAATACATATTTTAAAAAATGAATAATTTAAGCAACATTTAGATGAAAGTTATAATCAGAAACACTATCAAGTAACTAATGTTAAGTTGATCTGAGATTTTTCATTTTACACAATTGTTTCGGGAGGATTGTCTTAATTATAGTTCACTGGGAGAAGGGAGGTGTGGTGGGTGGGTTGACTGTTGAAGCCCAAAATGTCCCAACTTCCTAAGATGAAACAGGTGGAGATAACTCTATTCCAGATGGCGCGACGATCGACAGGGTCCCAGAAACCTGGTTTGTCTTTGACTGGCTTCAGGTTATAAGCGACCAACTGAGTGACTTGAAATTACGTATCAGTTTGTTTTAACAGTAAAGTAATATTTTAAATATCAGAATGTGTTTTGTTGCATTTTTCTTAATGTCTATCTAAATGGGAAAAGTACATAAAAGAAATTTGGGTGACAAAGTTGAGTTTTTATGCGGCAAAGTGTACCCATGCACACGTTTTTATACAGTGTCAACACGAACGCATTGAGTATTATACAAAATATATATTTATTACCTTTACTGTTAATGTGTTTTCCACCATATCTAAGTATATACAATACTAGACCGTCCTGTGTAGGAACGTCCTGTATAGAACAGGCGCAAGATGAACCAAGTCTAAACATTATGTACCAGGTCGGCCCAAAATGTTAGTTTTTTTTTTTATATGCACCATCACACAGAGAGGAAAACAAACGACAAAGCCTTTGATATACCAGTCGTGTGTGTGTGTATGTGTGTGTGTGTGTGTGTGTGTGTGTGTGTGTGTGTGTGTGTGTGTGTGTGTGTGTGTGTGTGCTGAATTTGTTAACCTGAATTCAGAAGTTAGAGGGCCATCATCCTATAAACTAAAACGTAACCTCAGTTTGTTCTGTCTGATCCCATTTCCTTTTGAAATCAGAATCGGCTTTTAAATATGTATTTCTTGTTCTTTTTTTCTAATTTGGTTTGGTTTGCTTTTTGTTGTTATTACTGGAAGGGTTGGAAGGGTTATCCGCTGGTTTTCTGTTCATTT
>NC_054708.1:25002986-25040486 GCF_016097555.1 Gigantopelta aegis | reverse complement strand
ATGATATTGACGAGAGAGAGAGAGAGAGAGAGAGAGAGAGAGAGAGAGAGAGAGAGAGAGAGAGAGAGAGAGAGAGAGAGAGAGAGAGAGAGAGAGAGAGAGATCACACAAATATACCAGTGATCAAATATATATCAACATTCATTCATTTCAACTTATTTTCGTGCTTATATCCAATTGAGATTCAAGCACGCTGACCTGGACACACATATCAGCAGTCTGGGCTGTCTGTCTAGGATAGTGGTTTAGTTGTTAGTGGTTAGTGAGAGAAAAGAGAGTGTAGTGGTCTTACACCTACCCGTTGTGTCACACCGACATAATAAATCAATGTGCTCTAGTGGTGTCGTTAAACAAAACAAACTTTAACTTTAATACACAGGTTTCGTATCTCGCAGTGCCCCCTTCCCGATACTTATATGACTGTTAACTTTTAATTTCCAGGCGCCACCTCCAAGTACGACACATACAAATCCAACAACAACAACCACTACAAAAGTGACGACTACGACAACACCAACAACCACAAGCACGTCGACTACAACAGCCACTACACCGACAACCACGACGCCTGGGTCTACAACTACGGTTACATGCATCAACTTCACAGGCGGAGGATGTATGTGTCCCAATGGAGCGATTAACGCCGACTGTACTCAATACATGATAGGTAATAAACAAATTTGTTCTGTTTAACGACACAACTAGAGCACACAAACTAATCGTCGGCTATACATTTGGTAATTTTAGCATGTAGTTTTCAGAGGAAACCAGCTACATTTTATCCATCCACTATGGACAGTTATTTCTAGGACATACCGTTTTGGCCATCTAGCTACAGAATACCCTATTTATTTATTTTTTATTTTTACTACCTACCACCCCAGTTATTTTAGGAATTATTGTCATGTCATCGATGTCGTATATCAGTATGTAATTTTGTTTTATAACAATATATTGTTTTATAGTAATAGATGATTTTACAGTGATAGATTACACCGAGTCCTGAAACTGAGATGGTACAATGGAAACACCTGACAGAAAACTAAATGTCGAGAAAACTGGTAAATTTAACGCAATCTGAACTGTCCTTCATCTACGAAATATCATCCACCCCCATCCCCACCCGCACCCCACCCCTCACATACTGCGTCCCCTTACTGACCCACTGTCGATGAAGATATGACATTATAAGATATCTTATCTTGGTGGTACAATGCCAGATTTATTTTAACAGACTGCAAGGCTTACAAAGATTATGATGGTACGACGGAAGGTTTTCTGCACATCAAGCCATCGGCATGGACTGGACCACCATTTCTAGTGCGCTGCTACAAAGGTGACACTCTGATTCAGATGCGAGACGACGTCCCGTCATGTCACACTTTCTCCTTCAACCGTTCCTGGTCAGACTACAGAGATGGTTTCGGCGACATCCAGAATGGCTGTTTCTGGCTGGGCAATGACAAGATATCGGCGCTGACCAGATCAACACCCTACGCGATGATTTTGGGTACGTTGGTTGATTCCCTTCATTTACTTGAAAAAAATTGTTTCAATAACATTTAATTGTTTTAATGCTTTAATTTTAGAACTTTTGTATTAATGTTGATCGTCATACACTTTATGTCACCTCAACGTTCACATACGACATTTATTTTGATGTTTTGTAAACGTCTTGCACATTACGGTTTTATTATTTGTTTCACGAGCATAGCATACATTCGTGTAATAAATAATTATACATATATACATTGTATATATATATAGTGTGAGCTTGGCATATAATAATGATACATTTTAGCTTGGTGCACGTTTAGTTTATCGTTCCATCTTTTAATTCCAAGATTAGTACGATTTTTAATTCGACTCTTGTATTATTTTCTTTCAGACACTATAATCAATAGCCAAATGAAATGGGTAATCGCCTACTACAGTTTCATAATGGAAAATGCTACTGACAGGTATCGTCTGCGCTATGCAAACGGCTATTGCAACAATTTCGATAACTGCGATGGTTTTGCTGGTAAATCGTCCAACACAAATGTCAGTGGTCACCAGTTCTACACGCATGATCAAGACAGGAATGGATGTGCTGCATCAAACGGCGGGTGGTGGTGGTATAGGCCTAATACCGAATGTTCTTACGGAAACCTTAACGGAAGATGGCCAACATGGCCGCTATATGGAACAGTGTATCCTTTACACGTATCGTTGGTTTACATAAAACGAACAATTTAAACCATTGAAAAATTAATCAACGTACTTAATCTGTGTTCATTCCAGATGAATTTAATATCTGTACCATTTTAATATTTGTGATAGGCATTTACAACATAAATCATTTGACATAAATAAAACTAAATTCACATATTCGGAACCAAAGTAGTAGGAATAAATACTCATATATTCTAATAGTTCACTATTTTATTTGTGTTTGGAAGGATTTACCAGGCTCCACTTAACTCTAAAATAGGTATATACGTACATACTGTGTATTGTTCACAGCCATACATATTTGTAGTTAGGAATGGTTTTGGGTTTTTTGTTGTTGTTGTGTGCGATTTGTTAATAGGTCTATGACATATATATATATATATATATATATATATATATATATATATATATATATATATATATATATATATATATATATATATATTGTTTTATAGGCTGGCGGACTAGTAGAAATTCAGGCAGGCTAATACATTTTAGTTGGCTCTGGTCCGGCGGGCTAGGGAAATGTTTTCCATTTCTGCACCTGCAGTTTCTAACGTTCTTCCCATTATCTGCTATACGTAATGACGTCCCATTAGATGCAATGAAGTCATTTTCTGAGGTGTTTAGTTTAAAATTCTTCACTACGCTACGCAGTTTTATGCAGTTTGTGACAGTTGTAATTCATTAAAAAAAAATGACAAACAGATTTTATATAATCACAAAGACAGGAGCTTGTACAGAGGGTGGGTTGCGGCAGTCGGACCCTCCCCTTGATCAAGCAAATGTTCTGTTTGTTTCAATACTTTTCCGGGGAAGCATGTCTTCCTCATAAATTTCGCTAGCCACAGTTCAGCCCCCCCCCCCCCCCCCCCCCCGCCTCTTCTAAAATCTATGCACAAGCGCCTGGACACACCATATTTAGTTAAAATACACATAAATCAGCTTCTAGGGTCCCTTCCATGACCTGGTTTACGTAATGACGTCCCAGCTGACGTGATGACGTAATTTTCTGAGGTTTATCGAAAGATAATATTCAGTTTTTCCTCGACGTCGTCCAATCAGAATTGAGGAAATCGTATTTATAAACGCAGAAATTATGTAATTATATACTATTATATACTTTATATATATAAACTTGTCACACAGCCAAAACGGCCTTGGTTAGATGAAACAAGCTATATTGACCTTCACACAGCCCAGAACCTAATAGCTGAAAGAGCCCGCATTTAAAATATGCAGAGAGTTGTTTAAATCCGTGCCTTTTTTATATTTGAAAAAACCCCACATAGGATTTAAATAATCAAACAGGACAATAGTACATTCGAAGATGTTGTACATTGTACCAACTGCTGTTGAGTTTAAAACAACATGTGCGGGGTCCTACTAAAACAGGATGATCAGTATTGTGTGAAACTAAGGTAGTCACAGATGCCCCCGTTATGTCTGAGACTTGCAGCATACCCTTCAATGTTTTGGTTTAATTTGCTTTAAGGGTGAGGGATGATACGGTAGTATTTTTAACTCTATGGTATATATATTATGTTGACTGAAACGCTACGTGTAGCAGGTTAATGGTGATGCTCTTGCAAGGAGTTTTAATAAGATATTCAGCATTCTAATTATTTACATCCAATAGAAATGTTAATGGAGAAAAAAAAATGTAGCAAGTTAGCAAGGAGCCATACAGAATCTGTGCAGTCGTCTAAGCTGATTACACCAACACTCAAAATACTGCGAACTATCACCAATATGATTATCTTTTTCTCATATCAATATTTGGATACTGATATCCCGGATGCTGGCTTCAAGTCTATAAATGAAGTTTGATTCCTTTTGAGAGCGTAACAATTCCGTGCTTCCGTGGACAAAAGGTTTTTAAGTGCAGCACTCTTTGTCCAAGCCAATGTCTACATTGTTTTCAATGATGTGTTTTATAGATTAAATAGAACTAGTTGTAGTCCGCTTTGAATTTTCGAATTTCGTTGACAAACAAAAGTGATTTACTCTATTGCAAGAATGATGTAAGTGGGTGTAAGTAAATTTATCAACGGATGCGTTACATAAAACATATTTGAATCAATAAACTGACTCTATGAACAGGAGATTCCCATGTAGGCGTTTTAGAATTCCTCAAATTCGCAGTGATACTCGAGCAATTACTTCATCAGAATGACTGTGATAGTTCATCATACAAATACAATGGTTTGGCTAATGTTTCTGAGTCAAGCTTTGGCGTATATTAGTGGACATCAGTTCAACATGTACAATTCCATGCATACAAGTAAATTTCAGAAACAAGACCACGCTGGTCTGCACGTGAATCTCACAGAAGGCAATGACGTTATCAGCTTGCTGCAATGTTCTACGTTCTGTCGACGAAACTGTGGTTGTGATGGGTTCATCTTCTGCAGGTCATCACCGTCCAAATGTTTCCAGTTCATCCATTCCAGTGCTGCTGCTGCTGCTACCAACCTCTCCGATTTTTCTACGTGTTCATTCTACATTTCAAACCAAAAACAGGTAAGACATTACAAATTGGTCTTTAAACACGTTTCTCAAAATGCTTGTGTGCCTAGGTCTGTTGGCAGAATATATACTAGAAAGGAAATTTTAAAGTCGCAGGCCCAAATTTCAACCCGTAAAAATGGACACTACTTTTAGTTAATATACAAACCTGTAACACATTTGGATAAAGTTACAATAGAGTGAAACAAGACGTTCAAACGGTGAAATACCCTTAAAAATAGACAAAAACTCAACTCCGTAATTGTTACTTCTCAGACGCACGTGCGTTTTTAAAAGTATGGAAAATGCATTTTGTGATCTTAACAACATCAGAATGACCAGAATCACTTTGGATGTACGGAAATGGATAATCTAAACAATAAAATCTAAGTAAAGTATGATTTCAGTTAACTAAAACGGCTCTAATAGTAAAACATAGTGTTTAAAAACTAGGGTGTGTCACTATAATGCTCTAGAGGGGAAGGGATGTTCTTTTAATGACACCCATGTACTATCTTGTCTGTGGGAAGGTGCATATAAACGATCCCTTGCTACTCATGAGAAAATGTTGCGGGTTTCCTCTCTAAGAGAGGGCGGGACGTAGACTAGTGGTAAAGCGCTCGGTTTATGTGCGGTCGGTTTAAGATGCCCGACACTGGGACCATTGGGCTATTTCTAGTTCCGGCCAGTGCTCCACAACTGGTGTAACAAAGGCCGTGGTATGTACTATCCTGTCTGTTGGATGGTGCATATAAAAGATCCCTTACTGCTAATCGAAACGAAGTGGCGACAGCGGGTTTCCTCTCTATATCTCTATATCTCTGTGGTCCTTATCCATATGTCTGACGTTTTTTTTGGGGGGATGTGTGTATGTGTGGGTGTTTTTTTGTTTGCCGTTGATATTTTTAATTGCAGAGATTGCTATGGCACTGTGCTCGGTATAACCAAGAAAATTAAAGTGAGCACTTTTGTCGGTTTAAGGGTTGATCCTTCAAATGCGTTTATCACGTCCATAGGCGTACGGTTTCCCATTATTGTAGGGAGACAGGCTGATATTTGCCTGAATTAAACGAAAATGACCGAATCTGGATAACAATATTTATTCGCATTAGCATTACTGCCAAACGGCTATATAGAGTTGCAAACGAATCAATACGCATTTTAATATGGGTTACAACTAATATTGTGGGTAGAATATCTCTAATTGTTTGGCCCGAATTTGACGATTTCCTCTAGCCTTAGGGACTACCATCTGCTCCCGGAACCCATCCACCCCATGTCGCTTATGATCACGTCATGCCAATGATTAATAAATTATAATTTGCAGGCGTCATCCCAAAGTACGACTAATACAAGTCCAACAACGCCAACCACTACAACAGTGACGACTACGACAACACCCAAAACCACAAGCCCGTCGACTACAACAGCCACTACACCGACAACCACGACGCCTGGGTCTACATCTACGGTTACATGCATCAACTTCACAGGCGGAGGATGTATGTGTCCCAATGGAGCGACTAACGCCGACTGTACTCAATACATGATAGGTAATAAATATGGGACAACAATATTTAGTAAATGGTTATTTCGAAAGTTGAGAGAGAGAGAGAGAGAGAGAGAGAGAGAGAGAGAGAGAGAGAGAGAGAGAGAGAGAGAGAGAGAGAGAGAGAGAGAGAGAGAGAGAGAGAGAGAGAGAGAGAGAGAGAGAGAGAGAGAGAGAGAGAGAGAGAGAGTTTACCACATAGGTTACTCCTACCGAAAACGCAGCAAGATATGTTTTCCCATGTGTAAGACAGTGAAAATCACGGCCTTTGGTGTACCATTCCAATCGATCGATCCCTCGACTAATCGCACTTCAGGCGGAACGGAACAGAACATCGGCTCTATGTATTTATTACATGTTGCCGCTTATCAAATGTATAGTTGAAAATGTATCATGAAATGGAATTAGCGCATTGTGTAAATAATGTTATTACAGAATGTTAAAACAGTACAGTATTTAAATATCTAAGATGTTTTAATTCAAAGTGTATTAACCGGCCTCGGTGGCGTCGTGACAGGCCATCGGTCTACAGGCTGGTAGGTACTGGATTTGGATCCCAGTCGAGGCATGGAATTTTTAATCCAGATACTGACTCCAAACCCTGAGTGAGTGCTCCGCAAGGCTCAATGGGTAGGTGTAAACCACTTGCACCGACCAGTGATCCATAACTGGTTCAACAAAGGCCATGGTTTGTGCTATCCTGCCTGTGGGAAGCGCAAATAAAAGATCCCTTGCTGCTAATCGGAAGAGTAGCCCATGTAGTGGCGACAGCGGGTTTCCTCTCAAAATCTGTGTGGTCCTTAACCATATGTCTGACGCCATATAACCGTAAATAAAATGTGTTGAGTGCGTCGTTAAATAAAACATTTCTTTCTTTTCAAAGTGTATTATGATATGGCGAATTTATGTATATGTGTGATTGCCCACTGCAATTAATTTTTACATTAAACGTATTAAATCAGGCACGACGGAGCTGGGGGAGGGCTGGGGTTCTCTACCCCGCAATAATTCTGAATAAAAAATATTAGTAGTAATAAATCTTAAGGCAGAGAGGAATTTTACTTAGTACATATAGTTTTCAAAAGTTTACGGATGAGAGTAACCCACACACCCGAATAATTCTGAATCAGAAATATTATTAGTAATAAATCTTAAGGCAGAGAATTTTTTTACTTTGTACACATAGTTTTAAAAAGTTTACGGATGAGAGTAACCCCCACCCCCGAATAATTCTGCATCAACAATATTATTCGTAATAAATCTTAAGGCAGAGAGGAATTTTACTTAGTACATATAGTTTTCAAAAGTTTACGGATGAGAGTAACCCACACCCCCGAATAATTCTGAATCAGAAATATTATTAGTAATAAATCTTAAGAAGAGAAATTTTTTACTTAGTACACATAGTAATAAAGTTTACGGATGAGAGTAACCCACACCCCCGAATAATTCTGAATCAGAAATATTATTAGTAATAAATCTTAAGGCAGAGAATAATTTTACTTAGTACACATAGTTTTAAAAAGTTTACGGATGAGAGTAACCCCAACCCCCGAATAATTCTGCATCAAAAATATTATTCGTAATAAATTTTAAAACAGAGATGAACTGTACTTGTAGAATGCACGAAATTGCATTTCAGTACATCTAGTTGTAAATTGTTACGGATCAGCGTACCCCACGAACCCCTAGAAACTTTGCTTTGCGCTCACGATCTCAGTGGTACCAACTAAACACCAATAACTCCAACCAGGACCCGATTGGACCGTAATTGCAACTTATGTTTCTAAATGTTTTAGTCATACCGCACGCACGCGCCGCATCCAGTATGAATCAACCCCATGAAAGACCCTATTCAATTTGTGCCCCGATTATTTATTTTCAATTGTACTCCTAGTCATTTTAGGCCTGGTACAGCCATGGAGATAATGTCCTATTTGATTGATTGATTGATTGATTGATTGATCGGTCAACCAGACAATCACTAATCGATCAATCAATCGATTGATCGGTTAATCAAACAATCAATAAATCAATCAACCAAACAATCAATCATTTATACTTATGTTCGTGCTTATATCCAGTTAAGGTTCAATCACGCTGTCCTAGGCATACACACCTCAGCTACCTTGGCTGTCTTTCCAGGACAGTGGTTTGGTGGTTAGAGTTATATTCCAGTGTGAAGTTTCTTTTTCTATAGACTGCACCGACTACATAGACTATGATGGTACGACGGAAGGACTTCTGCATATCAAACCATCGGCTTGGACTGGACCACCATTTCTGGTGCGCTGCTACAGAGGTGACACTGTGATTCAGATGAGAGACAAAGTCCCGTCTTGTCACAGTTTTTCCTTCAACCGATCCTGGTCAGAATACAGAGATGGGTTCGGTGACATCCAGAGTGGCTGTTTCTGGCTGGGCAATGACAAGATATCGGCGCTGACGAGATCGAGAAACTACATGATGTTTTTGGGTACGTTGATTAGTTCTTGATTAGTTCAGTTTGGCGATTGTTTTTGCCCTACTCTATATAAATACATACACAACTCTGGCTTGTGCCCACCCCCATCAGAAATTGTGCACTCCCACCAGACATTGTGTCTCCCACCCTGTAGTGATGTTTGAACACTATATAACAACTGCAGACGACAAAATATAATTTACTAAAAAACCCAGAAACAAACCCAAAAGAAACAAACAAAAATACCGACTTACATTTCTAATGTTAAACACCTCATTAAAACGGACACTTTACAGCACTTTTTACTTTACTTGTACCTTTGGGTGTCCAGTTTAACGGATTTCGATATATCTTATAGCTTAGTACAGATACACCAGTAAATACTTTAGTAGTTTGTCTCTTTCTTTTTAAAGGGCGGGACGTAGCCCAGTGCTAAAGTGCACGCCTGATGCGTGGTCGGTCTAGGATCGATCCCCGTCGGTGGGACCATTGGGCTATTTCTCTTTCCATCCAGTGCTACCACGACTGGAATATCTAAGGTCGTGGAATGTGCTATCCTGTCTGTGGGATGGTGCATATAAAAGATCCCTTGCTACAAAACGTTCTTTTTAAAGTTTATGATTATTTTCTTGTTAAATTAACTCTCAAACTAATTTTTTTCAGAAACTTTAATGGGTAAGAAAACTTTTCCGATTATTAGCTACTTTGCTTTCAAAATGGAACCCTTTATTAATAATTATCGTCTGCGCTATACACACCCAACTTGCTACTACTACAACAATGATTGTGATGGTCTTAGTGGTTCATCGTCGAGCACGAATGTCAAAGGTCAAAAATTCTACACGTATGATCAAGACATGAATGGATGTGCGGCATCAAGCGGGGGAGGCTGGTGGTATAATACTGGATGTTCCTATGGAAACCTCAACGGAATTTGGCCAAAATGGCCTTGGTCTGGAGCAGTGAATAGTTTACAGCTGTCGGTGGTTTACGTACAAAGGATGGATTAAACTCATGCTAGATAAAACCTACTCCCCGCCATTAGTATCAGCTGAATGAGATATTTTTACATATTTTTTTGTGATAGACATTTGCAACATATAATGATTCAATTGACAATATCAACAAAACACAATTTACCTATTCTGGCCTGGTGCCTATAAAACATAATATCCAGAAGCAAAGTGATAGGGATAAATAATCATAAATAATAGCTTAATGCTTTAGGTGGGTGTTTTCAAGGATTTTGTCAGGCTCCCTATAACTATAAATAAGTATTGTTCCTATAAATAGGTATTGTTCCTATTCATACATATTTGTAGTAGGTGATTTTCGGTGTGCGATTTTGTTAAATAAAACAATAGGCCTATCATTTCATATTATAAATAAGTTTATACACTATGCTTTTCGAAATATGTTTTAATTTTTGTTGTCCTTGAATCTTTTGTGACGTTTGAAATTGTTTTTACAATTTATAACAGTCAATATTTGCATTTATACATATTCGAATGAAGACTGTCGGCAGATGTTTTCTCCGCATATTAACTTTAATTGTTGTAAACGTTATATCCATTTTTATTGTGCGATTTCCATATTATTGTGTTAAATATAATTACTTTGAGTGTAATAAATTTTAAAGGCCGTTAATGTTAGTGTTTGTTTTTTTATCTCTAGATTTTTCATTGATGGTTTATTTGGTTGCTAGTTTGTTTTGTGGTGTTTTTTTATCAAGCACACACAATTCATAATGCATCTTACTCTACTAAATATGTGTTATTGTTGGATGCAGTGTTGAGGTTTGATGTTGTGAATAGTAATGTGCGTTGACTGTAGAACATGTAAATTGTTTGTGTGCAAACGTTCTTGCGTGACTGACTGCATCTGTCTGTCTGTCTGTGCGTGTGTCATCTCAATACAGCTCTAGAAATAGCAGAGGCGGGTCTAAGGGGGCCCCAAGGGCCCATCCCACCCCTTAAATGCGACAGTTATCTTTTTATTTAATTGTTTTACTTTTTTACGTTGAAGAATCCGAGGAATCTCTTCTCGGATGTTTGTGGCTTTCCGCCACATGTCATTGGGGCCCCCTAAATGGATTTTCTGGATCCGCCACTGATTATATTATCTTAATAAGTTCAAACTAAATGTCGACATAGCAATATTATTAAGTTAGAAACAAGTAGTCTTAGTATAGACGCAATGCCGTGCAGCAAACAAATTATAATCCGTTCCACTCCTTTCAGGTAGACAATCACAATCGCTGATTTTTATGTATAAAGGAAAGAAAAAATCTCCTGACCATCCATGTCACGGGGATTCTATAATACCCGTAACTGAATAAAACACGATTATCAAAATATCTCTCCTAACTGTATATCTATTAGATCTCTCTGTAACAGGCAGTTCAAAACCGCTTTGGCTCGTCTAGGTATGATCAGAGATACGGTCTTATATAAAGTATATATTATTATAGCACGTTTAGTTCACTAGAAAACACAACAAAAACACAATACACTTTGGAATCTGTATTAACCTACGCTGACAAATGCACAGCCGCAGTAGTTAATTAATAACAACAATAATAACAACCCAGAACTGATCACTTAATTAGTTAATCTTTAGGAGTTTAGTTTACACAATATGCTAATCACTTCACCGTGACACAACACCCACACGTGTGATAATTGAGAAACGCTTCCAGGAGAAGTTAATTAATAAAGGAATTACCACTCTATTCCTAACTGGTTAATTTTTAATTAACCCTTACTACTCGTTCAGTAACGTGTGATAATTGAGAAACGCTGCCAGGAGAACTTAATTAATAAAGGAATTACCACACTATTCCTAACTGGTTAATTTTTAATTAACCCTTAACTACTCATTCAGTAACCTTGTAACACAGAATTAATACTGGTACCTATCACAATAAAGACAATAACCTACAGTTTACCTAGGTCTTCTAGGATGACTGGCTAAGCTTTATATTACCAAATACTCGTATACTGTTAGAACAAAAAGTCTACGATTTACTTCGTCAGATGACCGAAGACACTGTCTAAAGAATATTGGTATAATACAGTATTAAAATATTCAAAGTCACATCAATCACATCAAGGTTATACAACAGAGCAGAAATAAAATATTTACCAAAGTCCAACGGACTACGTTCCCTGGGAGCCGTCCTTTTTGCTTCCCTCATAACTCTAAAATTCTAGCTATTTATTATAAATCGAAATATCGCCTGGGGGTAAATCGCGGCACCGAATCTTATCATCTGATATTCCACCTCTCCCATAGTCGGTATATTTCTCTCTGATCGTCAGTCTGGCTGTCGCCAACCGCGAGCAATCTCCTGGCCATAAACAGCACTACCGGATATATTACGTAACTACTAGCCACATGGCCTCCACACCTGCTCTGGGTGTGTATTAGAATGCCCGATCGCGCGAAGGCATTACGTAACAAATTGCCCATCTGGGCTAAGTGCATTGGAACTGCACACGGCCTTCTAAAACAATTAATATCGCCACAGGCGAAAAGAGATTAAGAGCATGTACCGTCACACACCCCCACCTCAAAAAGGATATTTCCTCTACTCTAGGAATAGGGAAATATACTACATTAAAACAAAAAGATGCGTTAACCGACGCATACGGACATTTATAACACACGTAATAATAAGGTGACTACCAATAATCACACTGAGACTCTGAGTCCCTGGTATACAAATAAAATATATAAAAACAAAACAGAAATCAAGAATGTCAACACATTATCATAACGTTCAACTTCGGGACAGGGCATCAGCGATTACATTAGAAGTGCCCTTCATATGTTCAATGGTAATTGGGAATTTCTGCAGAAGAAGACTCCATCTCAAAACGCTCTGGTTGGAGGCTTTCATTAGGATGGTCCAGTCCGTCTTCGTCTTCTTGGAACAGCACAGCTCCAGCACCCACGTCACTGGCACCCACAGCTAGCTTGAACGGCATTCGGTAGTCTGGTGCTGCCATCACGGGAGACGAGTAGCGCCTCTGCTTGAGACGGTTGAATGACTTCTCGCATTCACCTGACCAATGGAACTTCGTTTCCTTCTTTTTCAGCGTCGCACGTTTTCCAGGTTTTCTCTGATAGGCATGCTGTCGAATCGGTGTAGCGTTGGGTTCCAAGCGCGCATCTTGGCTTAAGGTATTGGTAACCGTTGGAAGGTTCTGACAAATGGAAACATTGTCTTGTTTCAACGTAGTCAACTTTGCTCGCTGGGGGCTCAAGTCTGTTAGAATCTGGCTGTTGGCCAACTTGACCTCTGCAGTCTTGACGTCATCACAGGAAATTGAGTTTCTCTCAATTTGGACCGGTCTCTCTGGAACTATCGGCAGTCTGTCAAAATAACCTTTTAGCAAATTGATGTGACAATACCTACTTTTCCTAACCCTATCAGGAGTGTTTATCACATACCCTGTCTCATTAACCCGTTTGTGCACAACATAGGGCCCGAAATACCTGTTCTGCACAGAACCCCGTTTAATGGGAAGGTACAGCAGCACCTTATCCCCTGGTTTAAATTCCCGACTCCTAGTCTTCCTATCAAACTCTGATTTTATTTTGCTCTGAGCATGGCTCAGTTGCTTCCTATCCTTTCTATCTCTAACTCTCTTATTCATTAATACTCCCTTGTCGACAGTTAACAAGGTAGTGCGAGCTGCCAACAAATTTGGATCAGCCCCCTGCTCTAGAACTAACTCTTGTCTATTACAAGGTGAATCCTCTCTATCAAACACAACTGGTTCAATTCCCCTTTGCGGGAGATCAACAGGTTCCACCACATTTAATTCGTCAGTTGACTTATCTACCCAGTTACTGATAACCTCATCCACTCCAATTTCATGGCTCACACACGTATCAGACAAATCACAAATATCCTCTGCGTCTTGTGTTACCTTTCTGGCCATAGCCCTAGTCTTTACACACGCAGGATATCTAATCTCATCAACCTCACTCTCTTCCACTGGTAAAGGGCTGTCTTTAATTAACAATTGGTCACATTTCGGCTGACAACACTGACTAGTCAAATCATTACCCAACAAAACTCCTATGTTTTCAACAGGCAAGTCCTTCACAACACCCATAACGACTGGTCCCGTCACAAACTTCGAACACAAGAAAACCTTATGTAACCGGACAACCATTTTTTCTCCAGTAACCGAGCTTAAAGCCAAACTATGTCCTGTATCTGAATTTTCAATGCCAGCTAAACACTTTTGCGTTATCAGACTCTGACTACACCCGGTATCTCTATAGATTGATATTGCCTTAGGACTCAATTCTTGTTTCACATCACAAACCATACCAGTGGACACATACGGGTTTACTTTCTCTGCCATGGGACTAACCATTAACTCTCTCGCTAACGGAGCTGACCTCACTAAACCGACCACTTGCGCATTATCGCGTTTCCTTTTAAAACAGTCCCCGATAAGATGGTTATCCTTTTTACAGTAACTGCAATGTGGACGAAAAGTTCGTGCATTGGCTGATAATGCAGGTCTATCCTTACTTTGCCCACCAGGTGCATTCCTTGCCTGACTAGCTGACCAGCTAGATGACTCTCCCCGATAGTTACTTTCCCGGGAAAAACCTGGCTGAAATTTCTTCTTATCACCCTGTTGTAAAGAGCTACCGGGTACTGCCTGAGCTTTGTGTATTAACACGTAATCATCTGCCACTATGCCTGCCTCCTCTATCTTTTTGACATCACGATCCTCTAAATGAATACGTAAGCTAACTGGTAATCCATTTTTAATGTCCTGTAAGATCAACAACTCCCGTAACTCGGTATATGACTCTACATGATGATAAATCACCCATTTATCAAACATCCCTGCCTTCTTAGCCACAAACTCACTATAAGACTGACCCTGCGTTTTTCTCAACTCGCTATACCGTAAACGATAATCCTCAGGTCGTAATTCATACGCCCTCAACACCGCAGCCGTAACTAGGTCGTACTGACTTGCTCGCTCATCACTCATTGAATTATAAGCTACACTAGCCTTCCCCTTAAACTTAGACACGGCTAACAATGTCCACTTAGACTGCGGCCAATTTAGCTGCTTAGCGGCCCGTTCAAAAAGTTGGAAGAACATATCTACCTCCTGGTCATCAAATACAGGCACTGATCTATAAGCCTCCGACATGTTAAAACCATTTCCTGCCTCACGTCTAACTTCTTCAGTATTCAACTTTAACTCATGTTCCACTTTTAATTTTTCTAACTGCAATTCTCTATTCCTTTCTTCTTTCTCTCTATCCCTATCTTCTCTCTCTCTCTCTCTCTCTCTCTCTCTCTCTCTCTCTCTCTCTCTCTCTCTCTCTCTCTCTCTCTCTCTCTCTCTCTCTATCCCTCTCTGCTCTCTCTCTCTCTCTCCCTTTCTCGATCCCTCTCTTCTCTCTCTCTCTCTCTCTCTCTCTCTCTCTCTCTCTCTCTCTCTCTCTCTCTCTCTCTCTCTCTCTCTCTCTCTCTCTCTCTCTCTCTATCTAATGCACGTTCTTCTCTTTCGTACTCAAGCTTTTTAAAAGCTAATTGTTGTTCCACACTTAACTCATTTATCTCTATCTCTGGAACAATCTCACTCTCTTCCATAACAGGCCTATCACCAAAAACTTCCTGGATAATAATTGTCTTTATATCACCTAAGGTTTTAGCTGATGTTAAATCAATTTCCCGCTCACTTGCGATTTCAACTAATTCGGCCTTACGTGCTCGCTTAATCTCCATCTACACTGAGCGTAGGCCTATCCAGCAAATTCTTATCCATGTTTAGATATGACGCACTTATTATTAATTAATTTTCTAGTGAACAACGTTGCTACTTCTAGGTAATTTGTAAAATTAATTTATAAAGCCCCCATTTACAAACAATACTTTTTTTTTTAATATGCGTGTCCCGTTTCAGATCCGGGACGAGCGCCCCAATTTTCTACTCCTGTCACGGGGATTCTATAATACCCGTAACTGAATAAAACACGATTATCAAAATATCTCTCCTAACTCTATATCTATTAGATCTCTCTGTAACAGGCAGTTCAAAACCGCTTTGGCTCGTCTAGGTATGATCAGAGATACGATCTTATATAAAGTATATATTATTATAGCACGTTTAGTTCACTTGAAAACACAACAAAAACACAATACACTTTGGAATCTGTATTAACCTACGCTGACAAATGCGCAACCGCAGTAGTTAATTAATAACAACAATAATAACAACCCAGAACTGATCACTTAATTAGTTAATCTCTAGGAGTTTAGTTTACACAATATGCTAATCACTTCACCGTGACACAACACCCACACGTGTGATAATTGAGAAACGCTTCCAGGAGAAGTTAATTAATAAAGGAATTACCACTCTATTCCTAACTGGTTAATTATTAATTAACCCTTACTACTCGTTCAGTAACGTGTGATAATTGAGAAACGCTGCCAGGAGAACTTAATTAATAAAGGAATTACCACACTATTCCTAACTGGTTAATTTTTAATTAACCCTTAACTACTCATTCAGTAACCTTGTAACACAGAATTAATACTGGTACCTATCACAATAAAGACAATAACCTACAGTTTACCTAGGTCTTCTAGGATGACTGGCCAAGCTTTATATTACCAAATACTCGTATAATGTTAGAACAAAAAGTCTACGATTTACTTCGTCAGATGACTGAAGACGCTGTCTAAAGAATATTTTTATAATACAGTATTAAAATATTCAAAGTCACATCAATCACATCAAGGTTATACAACAGAGCAGAAATAAAATATTTACCAAAGTCCAACGGACTACGTTCCCTGGGAGCCGTCCTTTTTGCTTCCCTCATAACTCTAAAATTCTAGCTATTTATTATAAATCGAAATATCGCCTGGGGGTAAATCGCGGCACCGAATCTTATCATCTGATATTCCACCTCTCCCAGAGTCGATATATTTCTCTCTGATCGTCAGTCTGGCTGTCGCCAACCGCGAGCAATCTCCTGGCCATAAACAGCACTACCGGATATATTACGTAACTACTAGCCATATGGCCTCCACACCTGCTCTGGGTGTGTATTAGAATGCCCGATCGCGCGAAGGCATTACGTAACAAATTGCCCATCTGGGCTAAGTGCATTGGAACTGCACACGGCCTTCTAAAACAATTAATATCGCCACAGGCGAAAAGAGATTAAGAGCATGTACCGTCACAATCCAACTGAACATTTAAAAAAACTGGGCGGTTTTAATATAGAAATGTTTCTTCAGTAACCCATAAACATTTTTGTTGTTGTTGAAACGTGAAGGATATTATAATATTTTGAAGGAAAGGAAGGAAATGGTTCATTTAACGACGCACTCAATACATTTTATTTACAGTTATGTGGCGTCAGACATATGGTTAAGGAACACACATATATTGAAGAAGGAAACTCGCTGTCGCCACTTCATGGGCTACTCTTTTTCGATTGGCAGCAAGGATCTTTTATATGCACAACTCACAGACAGGATAGCGTATACCACGGCCTTTGATGTACCAGTCGTGGTGCACTGGCTGGAGCTAGAAATAGCCCAATGGGCCCACTGACTAGGGTTCGATCCCAAACCGAGCGCTGTACCACTGGTCTATGTCTCACCCCCTATAATATTTTGAGGTAACTAGACGCTTCACCACCCACACACCTCACCTTTTCAATGGCTCATTCATTTGTTCATTTCAAATTATTTTAGTGCTTATAGGCAACTAAGGTTCAAGCACGCTGTCCTGTGATCACACACACCTCAGCTATCTGGGCTGTTTGTCCAGGAGAGTGGGTTAGCTGTTAGTGGTTAATCAGATAAGAAATGTAAGAAATGTTTTATTCAACGACGCATTCAACACATTTTATTTACGGTTATATGGCGTCGGACTTATGGTTAAGGACAACACAGATATTGATGGAGGAAACCCGCTGTCGCCACTTCATCGGCTACTCTTTTTCGATTAGCAGCAAGGGATCTTTAATATGCACCATACCACAGACAGGATAGTACATACCACGACCTTTGTTACACCAATTGTGAAGCACTGGCTGGAGCGAGAAATAGCCCAATGGGTCCACTGACGGCGATCGATCCAAGATCGACCGCGCATCAAGCGAACTCTTTACCACTGGGCTACGTCCCGCACCACGTTAGTGGTTAATGAGAGAGAAGATGGTGTAGTGGTCTTACACCTACCCATTGAGTCTTTACAACTCGCTCTGTAAGGGAGCAGGTACCTGGATGCGAACCAAGTACCTACCTACCTTATGACCGATGGCTTAACCACGAAACCACCGAGGCCGGTTTCCCTGGCTCTGCGGCGTGACGTACTTAATTGATAAGTGTTTTGCACTGAACAAAGAGCAGTAACTCCATTTAACTTGATACTATTGGATGCAGGTACATAAATGTAGAAATGTTTTATTTAACGACGCACTCAACACATTTTATTTACGGTTATATGGCGTCGGACTTTTCTATGCACCATCCCACAGACAGGATAGTACATACCACGGCCTTTGGTGTACCAGTGGTGCACTGGCTGGAACGAGAAGTAGCCCAATGGGCCCACCGACGGGGACCGATCCCAGACTGACCGCGCATCGAGCGAACGCTTTACCACTGGGCTCAGGTACATAAAACCATATTATTATTCCATACCAAACTAATACAGTTATTGTCAATTAATAATGTGAAGCAGCTATTAATAATGTAAATATTTACTAAGAGCAACCACGCAGAGAAGAGATAATATGTTAGTGGATTATATATTTGTTTACGCCTATGAACTGTATGTTTACGACTAATAAACTATAATATATCAGTGTTTTGTAAGGCAGACTGGCGATTATAACAAAATACCATCCACATTAAAACGTTATAATACGATTCTTCGAATAACACTCTGTTTGAAATAAGACAGTAGTATCTTTCCATTATTTATTTTTAAAATATATTTTTATTGATTTTTAGGTTTTGACATCAATATTTGCTTATAGATATCTATCCTCAAGAAGGTACTTACTTGTAGAAAATATATATAAAAAAATATATATATATATTTACACAAGAAGCTAGCAAAGTTTGATTAATGGACGATAGTCCGGTAACATTGTGTACTTATATTTAATTTTTAAACGTTTTATTATTTTATGTGGGTTGCATCAATATTTTGGTATTGATATCAATCCTCAAGGAAGAACTTACATTATCAAAAATATATTTCTAGTCTTTCGCTCAGGGTACTACAAGTTATTTATTTCTGAGTCGATTGTTTTTTAAACTGCACAGACAAGTTTCTTTTACTTTTCTTCTTATGTCAAACCAAAGTGAAACTATGTACCAAAAAACATTTTTGTAGGACGATGGAACGGTCTGTAGTAAAAAAAAAAAAAAAAAAAAAAAATAAATATATATATATATATATATATATATATATATATATACATATATATACATACATACATGTATATTGTTGTGGCCGCGTCCCAAGGATATTAACAAAGTCCAGAGAATACAAATAACATCCACAGATGACAAAGACGAAGTGTTCCAGTTTTCAGAATTATAAATTTATTTAAAGGTGATGAGTAATAGAAATAAAGTTAATGTTCACAGGTAAGTTTCCAACATATAGATGGATCTCTTCCTTTCAGCTCTAGTTATATCAAACCAGTGAGATTGCATCTCCAATAAATGTAAACAGCTTGCAGTTGCTTATAAATATTGCTTCCATAAAACAAGCTAATTAAATAAAGATGGTAAAGTTAATAAAATTTGACTTTAAAAATATAAGTAAAAGTTATTCCAGTGTCAATTTAAATGTATGCAATGTAATAAAGTTGAAAAGTTGGACAAGGGGACATGTCTTTAATGTTTGTTTGTCAGACCGCGAACAAGTGACAGAAACAAGCGTTGACGTCCATTGACGTCAGCCTTTTATACTTTTTCTTAAGTACCACGTGACGTCATAACAGCCAATCAGAAATTACGTCACGCTAGGAAGAGATCTACCTTTACAAAATAAATATCATTTCATTTAATAATTACGTTATGCACACAATTGCTCAATAAATAAAGTAATTGCTTTTTGGTCCAGCTTCCGTTTGCAGTTTACAGTTTGTAAATGCACACTCTAAATCCTAAGAAACTTGTAAATACGTCCTAAACGGCGTATAGCAAAAGCATTACCAACTTGAAATAATTAATTCTGCGAATTTCTAAAGTGCATAAAGATAAAACTAACATTTCTTAATTGCTTTTTTAGTCTAAAATTTGCGTAAAACAATTTTACAGAAAAAGCCTTTAGAATATTTATAAAAACGACATTATTAACCAGGCACAAAACACGCTCATTTTGCATAGCAAATACATTGGGAATTCAAGCTAATAATACAAACAAATTCTAATGTGCATAAATATGAGACTATTATTACACAATTGCTTTTCTGGTCTAATTTCAATATAAAATAGTTTTAATGAAAAAGCCTTTGGGATTATTGTGAAAACGACATTATTCACTAGGCACAAAGACACGCTAAAGTGCATTGAAAATACATTGGGAATTCGGGTTAATAATACAAACAAATTCTAATGTGCATAAAAACGAGACTATCACTACACAATTGCTTTTTTGGTCTAATTTCAATATAAAATAGTTTTAATGAAAAAGCCTTTGGGAATATTATAAAAACAGCATGTTTATACTGTTGTTTACAAACATTGTGTACCGATATATCGGACCTTAGCAACCAGTATGTGTAAACAGGTTCTCAGCGTACAAGGATATAGTTCCTAAAAGCACTAATATTACAGTAATCAGTTTTACAGTTATTACCCCACTTAATTAATAAAATGATTCGCCATAATGTACAAACAATATTAGGATACGTTTAACTAAGAAAATAGCTAATCGATCGTACAAGTTTGGAGGAAAATAAACTTTACTGAAGGGCAAGGTCAATCCCGGCAGCCATGTCAAAATAGTCGATCAAACGGAAATTTATCCCAGGTTTATTTATGAGCCCATGGGATGTTTTCAGTGTGTAAGTACACACACTTTGTAGTTATTGAAATATTTACATCAATAATATTAATGTCAACGTTGTGTATAGTTTTTATATGCACAGGAATTTGAGAATTAAATAAAGTCGAAGACCGCAAGACCAAAAACACGGACGTCAAACATTAAATTAACACATTTAGCGATCGTAATATACTAATATCCCATAACTAAATTACGGCAACTATTTACAAACATAATTTCATACACTATAAACATATTATTATGAAATACAACTAAATGTAGCTCGCATTGTGCATCCAAACGATCACTAATAACAATAGTTGCAATTTCGTTTTTGCCTATAGTGCGCGACACGACAAACGGCACTACTAAGAATTTCATTAAACAATAACTATAATAAATGTCATAGTTCCAGACATTACAGAATACAAACAAATATGCAAATAATTACTACTAAATGTAAAAATAAATATTGTGTTTTGTCCAATATTAAAATTACTTGAGAAAGGTCCACGTCACAGCAGTTACGAAAATTGTTGGGACAGCCATGACAATATATATACATATATATGTGTGTGTGTGTGTGTGTGTGTGTGTGTGTGTGTGTGTGTGTGTGTTTGCTCCTTACGGCAGCAACGTTTGATTAATGGACGACAGTTCGGTAAAATGATTGTGTACTTATAGATAACCACTTGTGTATATGCACAATATTTCATCTTAATACGTTTTTGATAAAGGAAGTCTATAAATGATAGATTAAGCCAATAACTTTTACAGGAAGAGAGAGAAAGAACTTGGAATTTGAGCAACATGGAAAGAAACGTTTGTATAATAATTTGCATAATATTTCTCGGTACACATTTAAAGGCATATTGTCACAGACCACTGACCTATTTAAAAGTCTAACAAAATATTACCTGAACAAAAATTATTTGATTTGTCCCTAAAGGTACTTTATTCAACCGTCTTCATAACCACCATACTCCATTTATTAATGATATTTAGTAATAATAATTGAATTATGGCAATAGTCCACAATTCAAAAAACGAAAATTGCCGAGAGGGTTGACATGGATTTTATTCCATCATGGTTCAGTTAAGGTGATGCGGTAGCTAGATTTGGTTTCCAACAATTAATGTAATTTTTATTTATTATCCATTTTTAGATAAATAAGGTCCTAAAATCTGTGGGAGTATGGCTTTAAATGGTATTGGAGGTTTTGCTGCGGCCAGTAAACCGACTGTACGATCAGCGATATTTCAACAACACGTCCACGGCCACCTCGACGTGGAGCTAGCAGACGACATCAACGTGGAGAGCGCACTCGAATGTTCTACGTTCTGTCTAAACGCCGACTGTGATGGTATCGCCTTCTGTATGTCTGCAGCACCAAATCCACCCAAATGTTTTCGGTTCACGTACACTGACGCCATTCCTGCCTCAAACCGTACCGAATTCTGTTCATTCTACATTTTAGGCAGGACATAGCCCAGTGGTAAAGCGTTCGCTTGATGCATGGTCGGTCTGGGATCAATCCCCGTCTGTGGGCCCATTGGACTATTTCTCGTCACAGCCATTGCACCACGACTGGCATATCAAACGCCGTGGTATGTGCTATCCTGTTTATGTGATGGTGCATATAAAAGATCCCTTGCTACTAATGGAAAAATGTAGCGGGTTTCCTCTCTGTGACTGTCAAAAATGACCATATGTTTGACATCCAATAGCCGATGATTAATATATCAATGTGCTCAAGTGGTGTCGTTAAACAAAAAAACATTTTTTGTTTCATTCTACGTTTCAAACACAAAATGGGTAACATGATACGATATTACTATCGAGCATTGAAGGAATACACATTTAAGAATGTCGTGACGAGTTTCCGAATTATATTGTTAAATAGGCGAAGGGAAGGGGGTGGGTGGGTTGACAATGAACTAAGATTCTAGTTCATTTCTTTTGTTCCTATATCTACATCCATTACCTGAAAACATTTGGCCTAGTATGCATAGTCAATGATATATAATGCACATTGTTGCTTAATATCAACAAGTATAGTCGTATAGTTAATTAATAAAACGGTTAAATGTGACGCCTATTATATATAACGGGCGCAGCCATTTTGTACCATCCCAGTGAATACGCCCTCTAGCGAGCTGGCGGTTACGTAATACCTAACGTGTCACGTCAGGAATTGGTCTTCGAACTAAAGAAACAAAAAATACCTGATTTTTGCGGATGCATCGCTATGTTCTGTAATAATATCCATCCCAGTGAGCCAGCAACAAGTATATATTATTTTTCAATACAAAATAAACCACCATTGTCAAAGTGTTAAAATAACTGTATTATGTTTTGTACATAAATTAACCCACGTACTGAAATAATAATCGGAGTGTTTTCTTGGTTAATTGGTCTTTTCTTTCCGTGCCCTGTACCTGTGGTTCCTGACTGGCAGGTGCATATTTAGACGGTCCCCAGACACTGTGTCTAACGATGGAAAACAGGTTTAAGAGATAACACGTCATTCCGTTACTGTAAAAGCTAATATTGTTAATATTTCCATGAGACACCCATGAGTGTAGGCTCTATAGTAGTGCTGTACAGCCTATACTCGTATCAAGTTACCAACCAATGTTACCAACAATGTGGTCTATGGACTATACCGTCTAGACGCCTTGTTTTATGCTTTCTGTGTTGACAAGAAAACAGTAAACAAAACGTCGAGTTCACATTATTATTGTGACTAGAAACCACCCGCACGTTACACGTGTGGTTTGGGATTCAGTTTTCGAATCCATTATCACACCGAATACACACAGCTAATTTCATAATATTTTATTTATTTAGTTTTAATTGTCACACTTGCTATCATAGATATGCATGGGCGGGGAATGTCGGGATATGTTTCTCCCCCACCTCCAGATTTTTTTTAAGTGTGTCCTAAATAGTTCTATGTCTATAGTCTGTAGCTAAATATTAAAATCACCCCCACCCCCGTAAATTAACGTCGTTGAAATAGTATATGACGAGACTGAACAAAGTCCAACTGGTGTGTTGAAATAAAGTTTCATAAGGGCATCGTTCATAGGCGTACGGACTCCCATTTTTGTAAGGGCGGAGGGGCCTGCTAGCCTTTTCCAGAATTAAATGAAAATGCTGAATCTGGATAACAACATTTATTCATATTAGTATTACCACCAAACAGCTATATAGGGTTGCAAACGAAGCAGTACACCTTTGCACATGAATTACAATGATGGACATACACATTTTGTATAAATTTTGCCCGAATTTGAGGTTTTACTCCAGCACTAGGGAAGCAATCCCCCCCCCCCCCCCCCCCCGCAGTGCCCCCCGTCTCGGACCCGTATGCACGTGTTTGCCATTTTACGAGTTGTTATACAGACCGATATCATAATTCTTTAATAATGTTGAAAACTGAAAATTAAACTGTAATGATCATATGTTTGACATCAGGGCCGTACTCTCCGTGGCGGGAGGGAGGCAGTTGCCCCCCCTCAAAATCTCACTGTTTTTTGTTTGTTTTTTTTACTCCAGAAAATAGCATACACAACTCAGGGTTTAATTTGTATAGTGTTTCATTTGTTTATAAAAAGTAGTGCCCCCCCCCCCCCCCCCCCCCCCCCATGATTTTTATCAGGGTACGGCCCTGGACATCAAATAGCAGATGATTAATTATCAATGTGCCCCGGATGTTTTGTTAAACAAACTTTACTGTACTTTGTGTGTATCATTTTCCTTTCGTATACCAGCTTAAGTTCTGCATGGTTTGCTCTGCATTCTTCATGTAACATGTCATTTTTTTCCTTTTCATTTAGCTATTTAACAATGAAACTTTGCATACCTACCCCACACATCTATCAATTATGTTTACACAAACAATATTATAAACGTATTCAAGGCTAAACAAAATTATTAAAATACATGTATATATTTTGTTAAATCATGCTGCTAACATTAATGATAAGAATTGACAGCAAGTAATTTTCCGATTTAAAAATTTGAATCTAAAGAACCATGAGCACACTGTTTGCATGAAGATCCATGCGGAATTGTACTGTATGTCAATCACCTGATCAGACGTCATGACCTCTAAAAAGGCGTATTCCACAAATGTGAAATAGAGAATAATACATGAATGCCCGTTAGATACCATTTATCTTACGAGTTGTTTTAAAATGTATCTAACGAGCGAAAGCGAGTTTGATACGTTTTTAAACAGAGAGTTGTAAGATAAATGGTATCTAACGGACACAAATGTATTATTCTATTTCTTACATATCCTCAAAAACCAGGTTTTAAGTAAACTTTAACATCTTTTTCGACTATATTTTATTTACAGCCCTTGCAATTGTATCTAACTTACGCATCACAGACAAATGAGTGTAAGGTTAACTATACGTCACAGTATAATCGATTTTGATCGTGCTGTTTTGTCATTGAACGTACGGCATTGGTGACCAGCATCACCTAGGAGCAGCCAGTCGTATGTCTTGAAATTGTAAACACACGTACATGTATGTGTAAACGAGCATGTGATATAAAAAATAACGAATGATGTTCTCACCGACGGTGGTGTAAGAAAAGACGATATCACATGGGTATTTGTTTCACCGCGGTGTAATATTTTATTATTATTATTATTATTAATACAAAAATTAATGTAAACAAATATCCGGGGAATTGTTTCTTTTGGCGTCCAGTATATATAATCAAGGATCTCTTTTCTGTTGTTTTTTTAAAGTTTCATTGGATTGACCTTTTCATAAGTAGGTCAATGTGCCATTTTGACTTATTGTCCTCCCCCCTTCCCCTACCAAGAAAAATTCCTGGATCCGATGTAACATGGCATTTTGACCTCCGCAGAATACTGACCCAGGTCACTTTTCTACTTAGAATACTAATCCCTTTGACGTAGAAAAATTACATTTACCGTATTGACCGAGGATAAAAATACCACGTCACTCCAGTAATGTTGTATTTTAAGCCCCGTTTAATATTCACGGTAAATTGTCAATGTAGAATGCTGGATGTTTTTTTTAAATAGAGAAAATACCTTTACCTTAGAATTGTAGTTGTCCCAGGAATCAAGTTTCGTACACCGTACAGCATCCACTTAGCTTATTTGGACATGATAAAGGTACTGTTTCGCCAAATGGTTAAACATCCTTGTAGTAAATAATTCTTAAAAGTACAACCGTTTCTTTTGTTTAAAAATGTACTTGTATAGTTTGTCAAAAATTTAGTTTCTTGTTTGAAATGGTAGATGTGTTACTTCTACCCGAACCGACAACTGGAATCGGTGCAATGACTTAGGATGGTGGTGGTGGTGGTGTGTGTGTATATATATATATATATATATATATATATATATATATTATAGTTATCTGTATGTCTGACAATAACTGTACCATGTATATATTTGAACATGAATGTAAACTGTCTTACTCAATAAATTAGTCATATCATTTACAAAGTTCATCCATTTATTCAATTAAGGGCTATATTAATTTTCTCAACGACCACAAAACCAATCAAAGACGTCATCTTTCGTCACTTTCCAATTATCAGCTGAATGGTTATGTAACTTACTATTTAATTTGTTTTCTTCTTCAAGATAATAATACTCAAAAGATTAACAGACATTAGTGTTTGAAGATTAATGGCAAGTAGAAAATCATGATGTAAAAATGGTTAGGTGGGTGACAAGATTCATTGTTGTCTAATATAAATACAGAACAGAACAGAACGGAACAGAACTTTGTTACACTCAGGCCGTTATGCAACGGCGTAAGAGGAACATACATATTCTGATTTTGAAAAGATGGTTTACAGGAGGGTACAAATAAGAGGAATACATTGCTTGGTACATATATGAATACAAATACAAATATAGTACATGGCATTACATTATAAAGATATGTGTATTAACACTATAAATACAATACATTACATTATAGAAATATGTGTATTAACAATATAGATACATTCCATGATGTAACAGAGTAGAGATACTTGTATATTGTAAAATATAATTATTCAGAATATTTCACTTACAACAGTGTACTTTACAATATATAGATATAAATATTTAGTGCATTTCAATTTTTATAACCGTGTATAATTTGATGTGGAAAATTAAAAAAAAAAAAAAAATTCATAATTTAACACTAAAGACGTAAAATAATGTAATACGATTAAAAATATATCAAGTATAGTTGTATGTTGACCTTTAGTTTCATTAACTGGTTAAAGCATGGTAATTGTGGTTGTTTGGCATTGTTGTTGTTATGGGCGTTTAAATACTTGAAAAATGATATTCATGAATTTATCTAATTTATGTAGTGTGCTTACTCTTTTACTGCTCATAAGTTCTCTAAATTTACATATATTTGGTCGGATATAATAATATGGACGTAAACATTCTTTCCGCATGTTATTGAAAAAAAACCTACATACAAATAAATAATGAAATGCGTCTCCTATATCGTTTTCATCACAATTAGTACAAAGTCTGTCTTCTAATAGAACTGACCGGCCTCGGTGGAGTAGTGGTTAGGCCATCGGTCTACAGGCTGGTAGGTACTGGGTTTGGATCCCAGTCGAGGCATGGGTTTTTAATCCACATACCGACTCCAAACCCTGAGCGAGTGCTCCGCAAGGCTCAATGGGTAGGTGTAAACCACTTGCACCGACCAGTGATCCATAACTGGTTCAACAAAGGCCATGGTTTGTGCTATCCTGCCTGTGGGAAGTGCAAATAAAAGATGCCTTGCTGCTAATCGGAAAGAGTAGCTCATGAAGTGGCGACAACCGGTTTCCTCTCAAAATCTGTGTGGTCCTTAACCATATGTCTGACGCCATATAACCGTAAATAAAATGTGTTGAGTGCGTCGTTAAATAAAACATTTCTTTCTTTTCTTTCTAATAGAACTGTATTTCCAGTCTAAACAGGTAAATAATGGTTAGGGGGTCCTAAATTTTATCATAACGGTCCATGATTTTTCAAGAATAATATTAAGATAATTTTAAAAATTTAGTTGTCTTTGAAATGTTCGTAGGTTTTGCCTCTCGATGACTCGAAAATATTATTTTGCCATGTTTGTACATACTGATCGTTTTGTGTTATGCTAATTTGTTGTGGTAGCCATTTTACAGATAGAAAGGTTTGTGATAGCCACACATAACTCATTCCTAGATGACCTAAAATATTTTTAACAGCAGCGATCCAGTTATAATTAGTTCCATATGGTCTCTCATCGTTGGTTTGTATAATAATGGAGATAGTTTAGATTGTTTCCCTAGGATAATTCGTGCCCAATAACAAATTAATATTTTGTGAATAGTCAACTCGACTGGCATTCTACCAAGTTCACTATATAACATGAAAAAATGGGGTCGCTTTTTTGCAGGAAGAATATGTCTAATAAAAGGGAGTTGAACACAGTTCTAAATGTCGCGGTTTTCGTATCCCCATATTTAACAGCCATATAATAATATTGGCAGAACCATCGAGTCAAACATTTTGAGTTTACACTCTATTGATAGATAACAAAATGTTTTATACTTAGATATATTAATTTATACTGCGTCAAATTATGAGTAATACTTTTATTAAAACTGCCCGAATAGAACTGTATTACAGACATACATATATGTATAATATTATTTTGGTTTCTTTATATATATATATATATATATATATATATATATATATATATATATATATATATATATATTGCAAAAAGAGACCTCTCCCCTGCAATTGCGGAACCTCATCGCGGTGCAGTGTGCAAAAGTCCCCCCCCCCCCCCCCCCTTCCGCTGAATACTAGTATTTTAAAAACAAAATTAAAAAGTGGCCAATGCACCACGATATTTTACTCATGTGAAAATATGTACTGACATATTAAAAAGCATACCTGTATTTATTTTCGACAATACAAGTTCTGCCTTGAACTGTTTTTGACCAATGATGTATTGATTACTTAAAGAAACTTAAATTATTTGAAATGACAATTCCCACTTCACATGTAATATCTAATTATAACTACCAAACATTATGTCATTAGCAAGTTTTTATCCCATGGAGGAAAGTCTTCTGTCATCAAGAGTAACGAAATGACGTTGCATAATTTTTATTGATCAGTTAGAATACAACTCAACCAAAAGGGTTTAGCAATTATCTTTTATGACGTCTAAATTTGCAGCACCGTCCTCGGTGGCGTCGTGGCAGGCCATCGGTCTACAGGCTGGTAGGTACTGGGTTCGGATCCCAGTCGATGCATGGGATTTTTAATCCAGATACCGACTCCAAACCCTGAGTGAGTGCTCCGCAAGGCTCAATGGGTAGGTGTAAACCACTTGCACCGACCAGTGATCCATAACTGGTTCAACAAAGGCCATGGTTTGTGCTATCCTGCCTGTGGGAAGCGCAAATAAAAGATCCCTTGCTGCCAATCGGCAGAGTAGCCCATGTAGGGGCGACAGCGGGTTTCCTCTCAAAATATGTGTGGTCCTTAACCATATGTCTGACGCCATATAACCGTAAATAAAATGTGTTGAGTGCGTCGTTAAATAAAACACTTCTTTCTTTCTAAATTTGCCATGGTTGAATAAACTTAAAAGAAAATCAGGCCCTCCTGTTGTGCTACGACTAAGGTTCATGAGCATGAACATGTTGAACATTTTGGCTCATTTTGCCGTCGGTGCACGTGCAGAACATGAAAATGTCAATTTAGCGTTTTAAGCAGTAATTGTATGCAGTTAGTCAATAACAATAATTTGAGTTGTTTGTGTTGCACGTGTGTGGAAACGACAAGAAACCCCCACATTATTTAGCGATGGTACAACATCCTGGAATGCTCGAAAATCAACGTCATGAAGCTATCGGTAGACTCGTTGCTGTAGAATCATTAGACACGTCGCACATCATTTTAATGTGCATTATACGACAACAGCACGTATGGCAAACCGTCTATACCACACTGGGACAGTCAGAGACAGACCACGTTCCGGTCGTGCGCGTGCTACTTGCCCAAGGGAAGATCGTTATTTAGTGACGTCATCACGACGTAACAGATTCAGGGCTGTTGGTCCATTTCAAGGTTTCGTCGGTCAGTTTCGGTCTTTTTCGGTCCTTTCCGGTCTTTTGTCTGACAGCATTTTACACATGGTAACAGCACCAAAACGCAGCAATGTGCGATCATTTCTTATTGATTATGATAATTTGTATACTTGTTTATTGTCAGTTTATTCACTGCAAATATTATTAGAAGTTATACGCAATATATTAAGGTTCAATTTTAAAAACGAAGTGAGATTTTCTGCAAAAATAATAGTTTTTAATAGAAATAATAAAATATAAATATTTTAAATGGCACGTGACATTCCATTTTCTTGCAGGGTGTTAATTATATTGGCAGTTCAACTGATTTGGTCTGGTTGAACCTTCATGAACTTCCAGCCTCTTATGAGGAAATAAAGTTTCAGGTACCTTGGTACTAGACTTATCACCCCTGTGCATATACACAAAGATAACTTCTGATTTGTGCAAATTAAATTCCAGCTTATATTTGAAAATAAATGCCACACATTATTCTTTTGTTGGCGACAGATTTTTGGTGAATCAAAATAGAAATAACGAAAAAATGCCTGGATCAGACTTTTTTCATTAACTAACCGCAAACAATTCATATGTAATTATATCCATTTCGGTCTATATACAAGCGGTTACATTTTCAATAAACTATTGAAAGGTTACATTGTTTATGGATATCTTGCATAGAACTGGTGTACCCAGTTGCCACGCTGACTGGAATGTCAGATAGTTTTGGTCTATGGATTCTGAAGGTTCTCTAGGACGGGTCAGGGCGTACGGCTCATTTACGGGGGTCGCATTTTTGACTTGGTTTAAACACCGTAGTGAACCTTTCCGTGTATACATATCATAAACGGACCCATGACAAGTCAACGGAGCTGACCACATGCTACGACTAAGGTTCATGAGCATGAACATGTTGAACATTTTGGCTCATTTTGCCGTCGGTGCACGTGCAGAACATGAAAATGTCAATTTAGCGTTTTAAGCAGTAATTGTATGCAGTTAGTCAATAACAATAATTTGAGTTGTTTGTGTTGCACGTGTGTGGAAACGACAAGAAACCCCCACATTATTTAGCGATGGTACAACATCCTGGAATGCTCGAAAATCAACGTCATGAAGCTATCGGTAGACTCGTTGCTGTAGAATCATTAGACACGTCGCACATCATTTTAATGTGCATTATACGACAACAGCACGTATGGCAAACCGTCTATACCACACTGGGACAGTCAGAGACAGACCACGTTCCGGTCGTGCGCGTGCTACTTGCCCAAGGGAAGATCGTTATTTAGTGACGTCATCACGACGTACCAGATTCAGGGCTGTTGGTCCATTTCGAGGTTTCGTCGGTCAGTTTCGGTCTTTTCGGTCCTTTTCGGTCTTTTGTCTGACAGCATTTTACACATGTAACAGCACCAAAACGCAGCAATGTGCGATCATTTCTTATTGATTATGATAATTTGTATACTTGTTTATTGTCAGTTTATTCACTGCAAATATTATTAGAAGTTATACGCAATATATTAAGGTTCAATTTTAAAAACGAAGTGAGATTTTCTGCAAAAATAATAGTTTTTAATAGAAATAATAAAATATAAATATTTTAAATGGCACGTGACATTCCATTTTCTTGCAGGGTGTTAATTATATTGGCAGTTCAACTGATTTGGTCTGGTTGAACCTTCATGAACTTCCAGCCTCTTATGAGGAAATAAAGTTTCAGGTACCTTGGTACTAGACTTATCACCCCTGTGCATATACACAAAGATAACTTCTGATTTGTGCAAATTAAATTCCAGCTTATATTTGAAAATAAATGCCACACATTATTCTTTTGTTGGCGACAGATTATTGGTGAATCAAAATAGAAATAACGAAAAAATGCCTGGATCAGACTTTTTTCATTAACTAACCGCAAACAATTCATATGTAATTAGATCCATTTCGGTCTATATACAAGCGGTTACATTTTCAATAAACTATTGAAAGGTTACATTGTTTATGGATATCTTGCATAGAACTGGTGTACCCAGTTGCCACGCTGACTGGAATGTCAGATAGTTTTGGTCTATGGATTCTGAAGGTTCTCTAGGACGAGTCAGGGCGTACGGCTCATTTACGGGGGTCGCATTTTTGACTTGGTTTAAACACCGTAGTGAACCTTTCCGTGTATACATATCATAAACGGACCCATGACAAGTCAACGGAGCTGACCACATGATCAGTTTGATTTGAAGCCGCCATGCATGTTACAAAATAATTACCACTTAATTCAGCACCTCCCTTCATAGCAAAATCGTGGTTTAGGTCAAATTCAGAATGTTTCTAAACACAGGGGGAAATTTTGAACGAAAATTGTCACAGGAAAATCACAGAACTTTAAAAGTTATAATTATGTGAAGGGTAGAAGAAGTGTTGGGTTAAAATAAACATTATTTTCTTTTAATAAATAAAATTATCATAAGTATTGACTATAGTTTCTGTAAAAACTATTTTATTTACACGAAGTTTTGTGATTAATAATTCCAAATATGGGGTATATATTGCATAATAAGAAATGTCAAACAACACTTTATATTATAGTTTATCTTACGTAATATATGTATATGGCAGTGAGAATGTATTTATTTTGTTAATAAATCTATATATTTTATGTGCAATTTGTCGTTTAGAAACTAAACTATATTATTTACAAGAATTATTGTGATAATTATTTCCAAATACGTGTCTATGATGAATTATAAAAATACTTCAAAAGACTCTTTATAGTTAATTATAGTTTACTTTACGTAATATTTAGCAATGAGATTATATTTAGTTATTTTGTTCACAATATACTTTTTATTTTTTCATATATCATGAAATGATTGTCAATGTTAGTTCATTATTTTCATTGGTTATACATTGCCATGTATAATATTTGTTTCTTAATATAGAATATAGAATACCAGAGGATGGGGTAGTTTATTATATATATATATATATACTCTTCAAAAGAAGAAACGCAAAACCACATTGTCGTAACATTTGGAGAATTGATTTAATTATTGAATGGTGAGTCCGATAATTACCAAATGTTGCAGGATTGTTCACAATTCACTCTAGTCCATTGTGAGTAAGTGATAGGACACACCACCAAGGTCAAGGTCATCTGGAGTCAATACCGGGTGTGGCCTCCACGTGTGTTGACAACTGCCTGGCACCGCCTGCCCATTGAAGCAACCAGAGTACGGATGACGTCCCGGGGGATGGTGGCCCACTCGGCCTGCAAGGCTGCTGCCAGCTCGGGCAGGGTCTGGGGCTGTGGTTGTCGCTGTCGGAGGCGTCGGTCCAACTCGTCCCATAGATGCTCAATTGGGTTCAAATCCGGTGATGTCGATGGCCAAGGAAGGACATTAATGTTGTTGTTCTGTAGGAAAGCCGTTGTGAGACGTGCTGTGTGAGGCCTGGCGTTGTCATGTTGGAACACTGCGTTGGCGATGGCCATAACTGGAACGATGTGTGGCCGGAGGATCTGGTCAATGTAGCCCTGTGCATTCAGGTTGCCCTGCACGTGGACCAGGTCAGTTCTGCCAGTGTGTGAGATGGCTGCCCACACCATGACACTACCCCCGCCGAATCTGTCCACTTCCTGCACGCAGTTTGCCGCATAACGTTCACCACGACGCCTATACACGCGACATCTTCCATCATGACGTCGGAGCAGAAATCGGGACTCGTCACTGAACCACACCTGGCTCCATCGCAGTTGAGGCCATTGTCGATGAATCTGGCACCACTGCAGTCGGAGTCGACGGTGTTGTGGTGTTAAGATGACACCTCGAACTGGACGTATGGCACGAATTCCTACCTCACGTAGGCGGTTCCGTACGGTCTGGTCGGATATCCTGCGCAAACCTGGTATTGCTGCGGCTGTGGAGGTGGCAGTAGTCAATCATTCCCGAAGGTGGCGTACCCGGATGTAGCGGTCCTGCCCGGGGGTAGTGACCCGTGGTCGACCGGATCTAGGGAGGTCACGTGTTGATCCATGTTGCTGGTAACGGTCCCACAGTCTGGAGATGGTGCTTGGGGACACATGGAATGCCCTGGCAACGGCCGTTCTGGATTCGCCTGCGTCTAGTCGGCCGATGGCATTGTTTCTCTGCGGTTCACTGAGACGTGGCATGTCCTGGATTGTCAACTGTCGGCCAGATACAGAGGCCAGGCAAGCGAACACCCTGCACTTTTATACTGTCGGTGTTCATGTTGCACGTGCAGACAACGCACGTGCAGTGGTGACATGGTTTGCACGTGGCTGCGTTTTTGCGAATATTCACATTTTGGAACTTTATTGTACAGTAGCTGCGTTTTATCGAATGTAACCGTGGGAATGTGTTTGGGACATGCAATGACCTTATATTCACAAAGCATGAACCGGTAGGAAACATAAAATCGGAGTTATAACCCATTTGTACCCTTTTGCGTTTCTTTTTTTGAAGAGTATATATATATATATATATATATATATATATATATATATATATATATATATATATATAACTTAATACATGAAGTTTCTGATAACTCTTAAGTTACACATTTACTATAAAAGTAAAAGTAAAATGTATTATAGGTATTGTTTTGTTGTTTGTTTTGTAGTTTGATAATCATAGTTGGATATATGCACGTCAAATAATTTAAATGTGAAATTAAGTTATTATTGTTGTTTTTGTTGTTTGTTTTGGGTTGGTGTGGATCTGAAGCCTAATTTATTAAACTCTCACAACCTTGCAGCCCATTGTAAAAAGACACGCAAACACGCAATATCCGTAAAATAACTGCTCTATGAATTGATCGCAGAGTTTTTGTTTTAAATCTTGTTTATAGGATTTGAAATCGACATATATGATTACTGTAGATGAAATCCATTCCTGTGTTATCGAAAATACTTTTTGTGTGTGAATTTCAGCCACTAATTATATACTCTATTGTGAAACTCAAGACCTGCTTTATGATTCCGACTGAATGCACCTGCTTTATGATTCCGACTGAATGCACCTGGTAAGCTGAATGCATCACCAATATTAGAATTCAAAGAATCCGCATTATCTTTCTCATTTACCCATATGATCTAAACAAAAACCCCAACAGATATTCGAATGCTTGGAAATAATATTCGAATATTTCGAATACCAAATTAGCGAATATTTGCCATTTCCTTGTTAGTCCCTCCCCATGCACCATATTCTCTGGATCCGCCACTGGGCGTTTCATACAAAACAGTAAGATAACTTTAGTCACTTAAGCGAGTTTCTTCATTCACGTCTAGACATCGACCGCAATGGCAGTAGTTTAAAAATGTGCTAGCACCCCTTCCCCAATCCCCACATTTTCTGTAGCCGCCGCACTTGCAATAATTTAGCTTTAAAATAAAGGGAAATAATAAAAAGGCTAATAACGCCAAATACAACCACGAGTTATCTACCTTAAATTAATAGACTTGTGTGTCAGAAAGCATACATGTTAAAGCAACTAAAGAATATGCTATGACCATACACTAATCTGATTACAAATATGCAAAATGCAAAAAAGTAACATCTATACATCTAAGAAATACTCCTGCAAAAGAGCATCAATTTTAAAACAGATGTGGACTTTAACATAAAACAACCATGCACCAATCTTATTCCACATATACAATAAAACTACCTATATAGAATGATCCAAAATGGCCGTCACAAATACACAAATGTTTACAAGATATAGCATCTAATATACACTTAGTCAAACACGATACATCAACTGATTAAAATTATGCCTATATATTGAGAACTTTATCGAGAAATAGTTCATAATTAACATAACTCATGTTGAAGTGTATCGATGATTTAATAGTTATTGCATACATTATTAAAAATAATTAGTTTCTTCTTTGGAAAAATTGATCGACTATAAATCTTGCGCACTTAACTCTGTAATTACTAACACTTTGATGGCTATTTATGATTTATGCAAATTAGGCTCTGTTTCACTGTTTTGACTTTAAAGGACGTTTTATATGTAACTGTGCACTTCTGAGATGAATGGTGAATATGTTATATTCCAGTTGCAATTTGTGGTGAGTCATTTCAAAAATTGACTGGACTATATAGTACCATTCGTCACAGGTCTAGTTACAAGTGACAAATAAATATGGCCGGAATGCATTAAATGAGCCAACACGCCTACATATATGCATATGCATGCAGGCATGGATGCACAGATGGATGCCCATGTACAATGGACTTGGTTTCTGTATTTATATATTACTTTTATTTATTTAGTCATTCTTAGTAATCAACATTTTTAATTGTTAAAATTTCTGCTGCAGGTTTTGAAACACCAAATACACATTTAGCAAATCTTCCGACACGGTAGAAACACACCCTGTGTCAGACACATTCACGTTGAAACAGATTCTGTCCACGTCCTGAAATAAAGTTATATACGTTTAGTGTCAAATAATTTCCTTCAGACAGATAATACAGAGATAATTTAATACAATGTAACCAGAACTATACTTCCACAGCATATTGCAATGCATCCAGTAAACCATGTGTGTCTAAAGCATGTTACATAATTATCGATCAACAACGTATTCCCCAACAGTTTACAACTGGTTTAAACAGAAATGTTCTACCTGGTTCTGATGTCGCAATTCTGGATCCATATTCTCGAGAAAGGGTGTAACTTTAGCTTTACATCTGGCAATTACGTCTGTGGTACATGTTCAGTTAGCAGTACCTTATTTTTGAAAGAGGCCGTAAACGTAAATGTGTGGGGTTTTTTTTAATGAACCCAAATGTATGTAAATAAAAAACATTTATGTCTACAAATATAAAGTCAACAACATGCAAAGTATCGCAATTAAAAAACATTTTTTTTGTTGTAATTATCTATCCATTTTTGTTTGTCTCGTTAAAATTATTAAATTGGAAATTATTAACAGTGTCGTTGTTTATAGGATTGGTTAAACAAACACAACGTGTTGTTCACTACCACAATTATCTCAAAAAGAAAAATTAAACCGTCAAACGTATGCAATGCACTTCACTTTTTGTATTGCAGAACACTGGAAATGTGTATTTTTATATTATTGTTCTGTATTTACTTAATTTTCATCATGACATATTCTCACAATATGTATTACAACTGTAAGGAAATGATTCAAGGCTCCCCAACCTTGACATTGTCTGATCTGGGGTAATTAAAAAAGAAAGGAAAAAAGTACCTTATTCTCGAAACAGGTCGTAAATGTAAATGTAACGTAGATGGACAATAATCTCAAATTCGAACCCTCAGATTTAAATTAATAGAATTGTCGTTAATGGGGCATCTTTTCTCTGATAGGCTGTGTTGATGGATATTTTTAGTATTAACGACACCACTATTTATTAATCATCTACTATTGGATGTCAGACATTTGATAATTTTGATATATAGTTTTATATCTATTGTGACATTTATCTGTGGTCATGACATATGTGGTGGAATATAGCCAGAACGAAAACAAGGCAGACTACTCTGTGTGAATCAC
>NC_054708.1:24986920-25002786 GCF_016097555.1 Gigantopelta aegis | reverse complement strand
TTCTTTCTTTCTTAAGAACTCGCTCTGGGTTGAAGTCCGTACCGGGCTGCGAACCCTATACTTACTAGCCTGTAGTCCGATGGCTTAACCACTGCGCCACCGAGGCCTTTTTCAACCTATTACGCGAGACAATTTTTTGTTTCTGTTGTTTAAAGACACCACTAGGAAACATTGATTTATTAATCATCGGCCATTGGATGTAAAACATATGGTCATTTTGACACAGTCATAGACAGGAAACCCACTACATGTTTCCATTACTAGCAAGGGATCTTTTATATACACCATTCCACAGACATGATAGCACATACCACGACCTTTGATATACCAGTCGTGGTGCACTGGGTGGAACGAAAAATAGCCCAATAGCCCACCGTCATTACCCGACACGAAGCACTAAATTTAAAATATAGGCATTTCAGCAACTATAGTCCATCCCATCATTCTATACGACTGTTTTCTACAAATAATTTCAATTGGGTTCGCCGTAAGAAGAAATATATAAGTGTTTTGGAAATGACATGACAATACTATTTTTGTGTGCAATATACACATTTTTCAATATGCCAAAACAACATAATGTCTTAATGTGACCAAATAATTTCCTTGTATAACTGCATACAAACAGTTAGATAGCACGGACTTTGGTATACCAGCCATAGGGTACTAGTTGGGACGGGGCGATTGATCCCGCAAGCTATCATACCTGAAACAAGAGCTCTACCACTGCGTTACTGACGAATGGAGGTGTGGGGGGGGGGGGGGGGGGGGGAATTAAGTCATCAGCCTACTGTTCGTATCCCGGCATCGACGCCTACACGTGTATGGGGTTTCAACGGATCAGTGGAAAGTTAATTAATTAAGATTAATTAATCATCAAACGTGGACAGATATAAGGCCACCATAGCGACATCTTTATCAGCACTAGCAACTATAACCACTAATCGCTATCAGGTGTGTACCCAGGACAGCGTGCTTACACCCTGAATGAATATAAGCACTAAACCGAATCAACGATAAGTTACTGAAACGCTGGCAGCAGGACGTGGTACAACGTACGGCTGATGCGCGATCGATCTAGGATCGATCCCTGTCGGTGGGCACATTGGGCTATTTCTCGTTCCAGCCAGTGCATCACGACTGGTATATCAAAGGCCGTGGTATGTGCTATTCTGTCTGTGGGATGGTGCATATAAAAGATCCTTTGGCAGAGCTCACCCTGGATCAAAAATACCTGTAACCAAAAAGTTACCAAAGATTGCTACTAATGGAAACATGTAGCGGGTGTCTTGTGTCCGAATAACCAAATGTTTGACATCCACTAGCCAATTATTAATAAATCAGTCCTCTAGTGGTGTCGTTAAACACAACAAACTTTAAGAAACACTCGTGATCTTGATTTGGTCATAGGACCCTGTTCCTTTTTGTTTCTTTCTGTATTTAAATCTTGTTTTTCTTTTCTTTAAATCTTTTGTTGTTGCTGTTGTCGTCGTTGTCTTTTTTGCCTTTCTACTTGTCTGTTACAGGGAATATGTATTATCGGTGTTAAAGTTTGTTTTGTTCAAGGACACCACTAGACAACACTGATTTAGCAATCATTGGGTGTTGACCTAAACCAAAGAACTTTCGAGGTGACCCCAACTTTTAACAGAGCAGTTAATACCACAAGTCATGTGACTGGTGATAAATGTGAGCGTATTGGTTGTAAAAAAATTTGTTTTAAACAATTGTGTCAAGTAGCCGTGTGCTTGAAACATATATGGGGTACCCGTAAAAACAAACTACTCAAATGTTGTGGGGAACTAAGGTAGTCATAGATGCTACCAGTTATCTCTGAAATGAACAGCTTGATTAATTCATTCATTTCAACTTATTTTCGTGCTTATATCCAACTAAGGTTCAAGCACGCTGTCCTGGGCACACACCTCAGCTATCTTGGCTGTCTGTCCAGGACAGTGGGTTAGTGGTTAGTTTGTTAGTTGTTAGTGAGAGAGAAGAGGGTGTAGTGGCCTTACACTACCCAATGAGCCCATAAGAACTCGCTCTGGGTGGGAGCCGGTACCGGGCTGCGAACCCTGTACCTACCAGCCTGTAGTCCGATGGCTTAACCACTGCGCCACCGAGGCCGGTCGAACAGCTTGACATCATGTTTTCTTTATTCACTTTAAGGGTGAGGGTGTGGTAGTATTTATATCCGTGGTGTTTATGTCGATTACCATGCTGCAGGCAGGAGTTTTAGCCACATATATTTAGTACTATTGTCGTCTATGGATTTGGATTTGGTGGTATACACCCTGGATGTCAAATATTCGGTAATTAGAGAAAACCCGCTACATTTTTCCATTAGCAGCAAGGGGTCTTTTATATGCACTTTCCCACAGATATGACACCACATACCATGGCCTTTGATGTACCAATTGTGAGGCAGTGATTTGGACATGGGGGGGGGGGGGGGGGGCGCTACGTAGCCCAGTGGTAAAGCGTTCGCTTGATGTGCGGTCGGTCTAGGCTCGATCCTCATCGGTGGACCCATTGGGCTATTTCTCGTTGCAGCCACAACTGGTGTCACAAAGGCCGTGGTATGTACTATCCTGTCTGTGGGATGATGCATATAAACAATATCTTGCTGCTAATGGAAAGAGTAGCCCATGATGTGGCGATGGCGGGTTTCTCTCTCAATATATATGTGGTCCTTAACAATATGTCTAACGCCATATAACCGTAAATAAAATGTGTTGAGTGCGTCGTCAAATAAAACATTTCTTTTTTCTTTTTCTTTTTTTTCTTTTTTGATTGGGGCGGAAAACAATTCAATCAAAAAATTGGTCCATTGAGTTGGTTCTGTCCTACAAAGGCTTGCACCTCAGCCGAGCGCCCTACTGACTGCTAGAACCCGCCCTATTATCACGGATTACAGTGGCGGATCCAGAAAATCCATTGGGAGGGGGGCAACGACATGAGGCGGAATGCCAAGGGAACTCTGGGGGGAGGTTTCGAGGAGGTTGAAAATTAAATATATAATAAAATTATAACTGTCGCAAAATTTAGGGGGGGGGCGGGGGGGCGGCCACTTGGGCTTCCCCTAGATCCGCATCTGGATTATGTATAATCCCTGCAATGTTCAGATAATATGTGCAAAGCCTTATTCACTCAATTTTGTTACAGTATTGGAGCGATCTCGCAGTGCAGTGCTAAAAGACTTGCAAAGAGGATGCTTTGTTGTGTAGCAGAGCCTAAGAGAGCTTTGTGAATTAGGCCCCAGAGCCCTGTTCAACGAACCGATCTTAGCGCTAAGATCACCGTGTTGGCATTATGTAGTTACGCACTTAAGGTGATCTTAGTGCTAAGGTTGCTTTGTAAAACGGGGCCCTGGGCTCGAAATAGCGGACTGCGAACTGCAATAAGCAGTCCACTTTAGACCTAGTAGGTGAAACAGTTATAAAAAAAATCGCAGGTAATTTTTCAAGATAAACAAAACAAATAAGAGGAGGTCACATTGATCAGCTTATTTTTAAAGGGACACACCCTAGTTACGTTTATTTGTTAACCATTACGGCGTTGTTTTTCGCTATTAAACCCCATTTTTCACAAATAAAATTGCACTTTACTTACATTTTATTATTTAGAATACACATTTCCATTCACCTGAAGTGCTTTTTGGTAATCCTGATGTTTGTAAAACCACGAAATGCATTTTTTGCATTTTTTCACAAAACGTGTTGTCGAGAAAAAACCGTTAAGCAAGCGAGGTCCAATCTATTTTTAGAGGGGATATTTCCATTTCAATGTCACAGACGTTGGTATATCACGTGACCGTTATCATTTTGGTTCGGTTTGTTTTCTCGTGCACGGTTCGCGCAATCAACTTCCGATTTGTTGTTGTTCATTTGTGAGATTTTTCTTCACAGTTCGTGAACATTTTCAGTAACAATAAAGTTCAGACAAGTAAATGTCTCAATACAAAACGTTACAAACCCTTAAAACCAATAATTTTGCTAAGTCTTACGATATCTGGAGAGGGGATACAACCAGGACAGAACAGTTGGAATATGTCCAGGAGACGTGAAACGAACGCACCCCAAGTCTGTGAAATTTGTCGTGACGTAGGCATTGTTGTGCTTCTACCGGTGACATCAGAATACTAACTTTCAAAATTAGTTCAAGGAATTGGGACATGGGGATTTCCATGGTATTTATCGATATAAAACCTGCTTTTTCACTCCATTTGATAAAAACGTGATCTAAGTGTGTTACAGGTTTGTAGATTAACCAAATTATAATTTATTTTCGCTGGATGGAACTAGGGTGTGCGGCTTTAAGAGATGTTAGTACGGTTTCTCGTCTGCTGTTTAGCTCGTGATTCTCTTATACTCGTATATTGATTCCATTAAATCTCTAAAATACAACCGGCCTCGGTGGTGCCGTGGTTAAGCCATCGCACATACGGCTGGTAGGTACAGGGTTCGCAGCCCGGTACCGGTCTCGGTGGTGCCGTCGTCAAGCCATCGGACATAAGGCTGGTAGGTACTGGGTTCGCAGCCCGGTGCCGTCCTCGGTGGTGCCGTGGTTAAGCCATCGGACATAAGGCTGGTAGGTACTGGGTTCGCAGCCCGGTGCCGGCCTCGGTGGTGCCGTGGTTAAGCCATCGGACATAAGGCTGGTAGGTACTGGGTTCGCAGCCCGGTGCCGGCCTCGGTGGTGCCGTGGATAAGACATCGGACATAAGGCGTAGGTACTGGGTTCGCAGCCCGGTACCGGCCTCGGTGGTGCCGTGGTTAAGCCATCGGACAAAAGGTTGGTAGGTACTGGGTTCGCAGCCCGGTACCGTCTAGATGGTGTCGTGGTTATTTTTAAGAGATGTTTGTACGGTTTCTCGTCTGCTGTTTAGCTCGTGATTCTCTTATACTCGTATATTGATTCCATTAAATCTCTAAAATACAACCGGCCTCGGTGGTGCCGTGGTTAAGCCATCGGACATAAGGCTGGTAGGTACTGGGTTCGCAGCCCGGTGCCGGCCTCGGTGGTGCCGTGGTTAAGCCATCGGACATAAGGCTGGTAGGTACTGGGTTCGCAGCCCGGTGCCGGCCTCGGTGGTGCCGTGGTTAAGCCATCGGACATAAGGCTGGTAGGTACTGGGTTCGCAGCCCGGTGCCGGCCTCGGTGGTGCCGGCCTCGGTGGTGCCGTGGTTAAGCCATCGGACATACGGCTGGTAGGTACTGGGTTCGCAGCCCGGTACCGGCCTCGGTGGTGCCGTGGTTAAGCCATCGGACATACGGCTGGTAGGTACTGGGTTCGCAGCCCGGTTCCGGCCTCGGTGGTGCCGTGGTAAAGCCATCGGACATAAGGCTGTTTGGTACAGGGTTCGCAGCCCGGTGCCGGCCTCGGTGGTGCCGTGGTTAAGCCATCGGACATACGGCTGGTAGGTACTGGGTTCGCAGCCCGGTGCCGGCCTCGGTGGTGCCGTGGTTAAGCCATCGGACATAAGGCTGGTAGGTACTGGGATCGCATCCCGGTGCCGGCCTCGGTGGTGCCGTGGTTAAGCCATCGGACATAAGGCTGGTAGGTACTGGGTTCGCAGCCCGGTGCCGGCCTCGGTGGTGTCGTCGTTAAGCCATCGGACATAAGGCTGGTAGGTACTGGGTTCGCAGCCCGGTGCCGGCCTCGGTGGTGTCGTCGTTAAGCCATCGGACATAAGGCTGGTAGGTACTGGGTTCGCAGCCCGGTGCCGGCCTCGGTGGTGTCGTCGTTAAGCCATCGGACATAAGGCTGGTAGGTACTGGGTTCGCAGCCCGGTGCCGGCCTCGGTGGTGTCGCCGTTAAGCCATCGGACATAAGGCTGGTAGGCACTAGGTTCGCAGCCCGGTACCGGCTCCCACCCAGAGCCACTACACCGACTTCTCCCTCACTAACCACTAGCCCACTGTCCTGGACAGAAATCCAAGATAGCTGAAATGTGTCAAGGACAGCGTGCTTGAACTTTACTTGGATATGACCACAGAAATAAGTTGAAATGAATGAATGAATCTAAAATACATTTCGGTTGTTCTAATGTTTCACAAACTGTCCCAAACTCAACCCGTGCTGTTTTATTTTCAGTAGGACATTTTTTTTTCTTAGTAGTCCATTTTTTTCTTAACCAAATAATCATCTTTTACTTCAAATTTAGAGCCCTGGCCTGGTGCTTATAAAACGTGTAGAGTCTAGAATCGAGACTCTAATACAGTCTGAGACTGTAATGTCATGACAACGCTATACAAATTATATGTGTTTTACGTCATTAGAGATCGAGTCTGGCCTGGTGCTTATAAAACATTTAGAGTCTAGACTCGAGACTCTAACAGAGTCTGTACCTTGATTTTATGTATTGTATTATACGTTTCACCCACAGCTCCTTACACTGTGGTTTTACATAAATATATATAAATACTATTTTCATATACTTACCATTTGTGACACCCAACCGATGTGTATGTTTGTGTTGGGGTGTCGTTAAACATTCATTCATTCATTCTAACAAAGTCTGAGACACTAATGTCATGACAACGCTAAATACAAATTCCGGGGGGGGGGGGGGGGGGGGGGGGGGGGGGGGGGGGGGGGGGGGGGGGGGGGGGGGGGGGGGGGGGGGGGGGGGGGGGGGGGGGGTATCCTGCTTTAGTGGTCGGAATCGTCCTCGGTGTCAAGGCAACAGAAGTACAAAAAGCCAGCTGCCAATCGTCTGGAAAGGAGGAGGAGCTAATCACGACCACGCCCCTGCCACCCGTGCCCGGCCCGACCGCTTCCGTCTCCATGGAAGACCACTATCGTTACGCTGCAGTGGCTACAGACACTCAGATATGTTCGACTGTCGGGACGTACGTTTGACGATTATTTATCAAATATTAGTAGATGCATTATCACAGTGTATATTTAAAATAAAATAGCCATGCTTCTGTAAATGAAATTCCCTCCAAATGTAATGGATTTCACACAAACGTTCGAGACAGGAGTGCAGGAGAGGGGTGGGGGTGGGGGTGGGGGTGGGGTGGGGGGTTATAGAAATATTCGGGCAAAAATTATGTGCTAATTTGAGACCCTTTTTACCATAGATTTCCATCATTCTACCCTCAAAATTAGTTGCACATAATCCATGTAAAAATGCGTAATGATTCGTCTGCAACCTTATATAGCTGTTTGGTAGTAGTGCTGATAAGAATAACTGTTGTTATCCAGATTCGGGCATTTTCGTTTAATTCGGGCAAAAGTCAGTCTGCCCCCACCCCACTTCTGAATAAAGACAGGACTAATGCTAGGGTTAGGCTTCTAAGTGCTAGCAGAAGGTTGGCCAACTTTCTGCTGTCACGACTTCTACGACTGTCCAGCTGCTAGTCTAAGTGTTCTTACAACTCGATTATCGTCGTATAACCCATTATTAACACGGGCGTTCAGATCCTGGTCTGAAGTTATAGGTGTATGATTAGTACCAGTCGATAGAACATGCACCGATACGCGCAACACTATATAGATATATGAACACCGACTATATAGCGTAGCGCGCATCAGTGTTCCGTCGATTAGTACTAATCATACACCTACATGTATAACCTCAGACCAGAACCCGAGTTGGGGAAATTGCAACGCAACCGTGGAGTTGGCCAACTTCGTCATCACAGTTGACAGCCTGACATTAGCATGACAACAATAAGCAGGCTTGTACCAGATTCAGTTACCATACTTATTAAATGCGAGTTCATATTGTGGCCCCCCAGCTTAAGAGTTGGGGTCAGCCCCCCCCCCCCCCCCCCCCCCGACGCCTATAACAATAAAATATAACAATTTTTCTCGTTTCATGTATTAAGAATAGCTAAAATAGTTTTAAATTTGTTGCAGCGTTTAAAAATATATAAAATAACAATATAACAGGTTATATACTTGTTCATGGCAGAGAATAAATAAAATAACAATATAACAGTTATATATTTATTCATGGTAGACAATAAATAAACGTTCATCAACATTTCCAACTTACATAAAATGTAAACTTAATTTATCATTCAAATTCTAATAATGTTATCATTTATCTCAGTCACTATTTTGGGTGAGGTGTTGTAGTATTCATATCTATGGTTTGTACATGTATTTTGGTTGATAGGTTGTGTATAGTAGTTTTAGGCCAATATCATAACACTGTCACCAATGGTATTTTAATTGGTATAGTCCAACCTATAGAGAAAGTGACATTTTGTGGTATGTCCTAATTATCATAAATTCCAGTTTTTAATTGATGTGTAACTGCCATTTTGAAAAATATTAGTAATCATGGAGTCATTGTTTGAACATGTGCAATATCTTTTAGACAAAAAAACTGTATTTAATGTTGGTGAACATGAAAAAATAAGAAAAAAGCAAATAAATTATACCTTTTACATGAAAGTTACACATTACATACCTTGTAGCATGCAAATCACATTTTTGTTGGATAAATACACTATTTATGTGATTACAAACACAATCACAAAGAATCAGATTTGAAAAATATGGCTTGCAAACAATGTCAATTTGACATGGTAGAACAGGTACCGGCCTCGGTGGCGTCGTGGCAGGCCATCGGTCTACAGGCTGGTAGGTACTGGGTTCGGATCCCAGTCGAGGCATGGGATTTTTAATCGAGATACCGACTCCAAACCCTGAGTGAGTGCTCCGCAAGGCTCAATGGGTAGGTGTAAACCACTTGCACCGACCAGTGATCCATAACTGGTTCAACAAAGGCCATGGTTTGTGCTATCCTGCCTGTGGGAAGCGCAAATAAAAGATCCCTTGCTGCCTGTCGTAAAAAGAGTAGCCTATGTGGCGACAGCGGGTTTCCTCTAAAAAAACAGTGTCAGAATGACCATATGTTTGACGTCCAATAGCCGATGATAAGATAAAAAATCAATGTGCTCTAGCGGCGTCGTTAAATAAAACAAACTTTACTTTTTTTTGGTAGAACAGGTGAAAACAGTCCAACAGTCCAAGGGAGATAATCCATAAATGCAAATGCTAGAAACCAGAAAACATTCAGAATTGAGGTAGTGCTAGTATTTATGGGCTTCTATTTCGGTTTATCAACAGATCAGAGGCCGACACATACAGGGTCCTCCACATGGGCAAACTGGAACAAATGATGAATAGTACATACAATGCCATGGTCAACTGATGTGGGACTTCCCAGCGGGAAAAAGAAGGGGTGTGTGCACTCGGCAACGTTTGTGCTGTAACATTTGTACTTACCACTCTGGTATGTACAACTTGTACACAGAGGTGGACAATCCAAAGCGAAAGTGTCCAGGTCGTAAGGCAGCTCAGCCAAATGTGTCAGTGCAGATTGGTCTAACGAAAATGCCCATTGGTGTTCAAAACTTCCGGCTCCTGTGTCTCTGCATGAACATACCAGCACAATCTGTTGCAGGGTGTCAAAAAACTGCAAACAAAGTATGTGACACTTACAAACAGTAACAAAACCGACATGCAGGCTAGGAGAAACAATCTTAAAACAATAAACACTATCAGGGGTTGCCAACTAAATGCAGTAAATTTACAATGTGATGGCATGTACAACAATCCATTATATTCTGGGGTTGGAAAGACTCCCCTTTCCAACCTGCCACTCAGGTGGTCTACACATCAACAGAACACAACACATCACAGAAGCAAGTGTTGGCTATTGCTACGAAAAATTAATTATTCTCCAAACGTCACAGCATTAGTCAATCACATACATGTCTGAATGATATGCACTGCCTATTGTGACACAAATGAGAGATTTCAAGCACTCTTTTATGAACTGCCATTTCTTGTGTTTTAACATGTATGCCAGTCTGTGAGCTTTCTCTATTTTGGGTGCAGGGGTGTTGGGCCAATTTAATGTACTTTCTGGCGGCCATATCCATCGGCATTCATGGAACCTAACCACATGCTACATGCATGTTCACCTACATTAAATTCAGTTTTTTTGTCTAAAAGATATTGCACATGTTCAAACAATGACTCCATGATTACTAATTAATTCAAAATAGCAGTTACACATCAATTAAAAACTGGAATTTATGATAATTAGGACATACCACAAATGTCACTTTCTCTATAGGTTGGACTATACCAATTAAAATACTATTGGTGACAGTGTTAAGATATTGGCCTAAAACTAATATACACAACGCATTGGATAATACAGCATTAACAATAAAATAAATTATCAACTTACACCAAGGTAGATTATCAAATCTGGAAAAATTGGTTCTAAATCTAGTGTACACTTAAAATACACTTCATGGGAGCAAACTAAGTGATTATTTAAAAAAAAAAAGATTTGATCTGGAGACCTAAAGATATGTTTAACAAGCTTATTGTTATGTGTAAATGAGAACAGAAGCCACAATAGTGACAACATTTTTAATTATGGCTTTGGTAAAGTTTTTCTTCAAATTAAAATTAGTTTTTTTCCTGAAACTACAAATTTGTCTAAAATATGATTTAGCACCCTATAAATATGTCAAAAGGACAATAAAAATCAAGGTCTTTAAAAAGTTAAGCTTTCAGAAGTACATACATGAAACATTAACTATGTTTATGGAAATTAAAGACGTTAACCCAATATTGGCATATGGTTTTTTTTAATATAAAAATAAATTGCTATTAAAATCTAAGTTCAGGTTGCCTAGATATAATACCATATTTAAGAGCAGTTGTATATGGCAAGTCAAACACCATGTAAATAAAAATATTCAAATCTTTATAGTATGAATTATAGGCCAAAACCAACTTTTCCTCAGTGCTAATTTTTATTCAAACTCCATTCTGAGCCAATGTGCACAGTAATTATTGTCAAGGTCATTGTGAACGTGCATGGCCGAGTGACGGCTAATTAATCAAATAGTATAGTTTAATTTAATCACAAAAATCATAATCTTTTTTATTATGCACTGAATATGTGCTATAGGTTAGACTATACCAATTAAAATCCCATAGACGACCATGTTAATGTTTGTGTTTAAAAACACTATATATACAATATATCAACCAAACTATGACCTATAAATATCAGTACTACAACCCCTACCTTAAACTTTTAAAGTATTAACTGCAGAAAATGGCACCTTTCATGGCTCATTTTCGGTATAACCAGATGTTTCTACAGCACCCCTAGTTTCGCACAAAATGTTAGTACTTTTTTTTACAAGTACCCCATATATGTTCCAAGCACAAGGCTACTTGACACGGTGGTACTACATCAAATAAAATTGCATACATTTTTAGCCCAGATGAAACTAATTTTTTTTACAACCAACACACTCAACTTTATAACCAATCACAGGACTTGTGGTGTTAACTTCTCTATCAAAAGTTTGGTGCACCTCGAACTTCGACCAAGCCGGAAATTAATTGGTTTAGTGCTACCTATACAGATAACAATTTTTTTTCAAAAGGTGGCTAATCATGTATTTTTATGACAACCAGGATCTGGTGTCTTCTGACTTAAATTGACAACCTCACTGAAACTGTTGTTTCTAGAGTGCAACCTAATTTAATGTACACCTCACAAAGCACATGTATTTTGTACAAATGAAATATCATGAATGTCATATTTGAAAAAATATTATTTTTTAAAAATAATAGGCTACTCCTGAAGATATTTACTGTCAGATGTGTGTGTGTGCTCAGCTATATATGTAGAGACAACATGGATATTCAGAGAACCTCAACTCCTTAAACTTATTCCATTGAAACACATGTACTTGACTGACACCTACATGTATTGTCCGAACCAAATTGTTAACAACTACGAAAAATTACTCTCCTACCTTTAATTGCCGTTAGATTTTCTCCAAAGTTTGTCCAGACAGAAATCTTGAAAAACCCCATTATAATGACACATTTTCCATACCAGATCATAACTATGTCACCTATATCGACTTCGCTGTGTCAGCTGCCATTTTAACTTTTTATGGAATATTCTTCGAGGGGTGAAAGGATAGGACTTAATCTAACAACGTCATAACATATTATGATATAAAAGAAAACGTGATGACGTCATATTATTTTTATTTTATTTTATTTTTTTAATGATACCACTAGAGGCAGGCGCGTGTGCGGGGGGGGGGGGGTTGGGGGTCAACCCACCCCCCTGCTCAAGGCGAATTTTTTTTTCATATCCCGATTTTTTACAATCCTGTGAAAGCAGCTCGGCTAGCCAGCAGAAAACACCTCAGAATAGCCCTAGAAGGGGTCAATTTTTCAAAATGTTCGGGGGGAGGGCCCCCAGACCCACCGCCACGGGCTTCGCTCCTGCGGTGCTCGTGGTGTCGGGCTTCGCCAGACACCTCGACCCCCCCCCCCCCATGGGCGGATCCAGGAAATATTTTTAGGGGGGGACCAAAAAAGAAGGGCACATTGACTCGTCAAAAGGGCACCTTACTACAAGTTTTGATATTTACAATTAATATGAATTCCTACAGTTCTACGTCATAATATACTAGCAATAATGAAGTAAATTGGCGTCACTCGCGTTAGAACCTCAATGGGGCCCCATTGAGACTCAATAACACAGACACATATCTGCAAGCTTGCGCATGTACACGAAAATCTTGATTTCATTTATCTACAATATAATTATTGTTTACTTAAAAAAAAAAAAATTCTACAAACAAAAAGGGCATTTTGAGGGCACTTGAACAATTTTTTGGGGGGACGCGTCCCCCTGGTCCCCCCCTTGGATCCGCCCATGCCCCCCCCCCCTGCAAAATTTCCTGCGCACGCCCCTGAGAGGACCATTGATTTCATATTAATTGTGTCACATACTTTGGAGGCTTTCACCCCTCTTGAAGATTATTCCATAAACAAGCAACATGGCAGACGGCAGAAAACTGCATGTATTTTTTCCTATGCAATCTCAGCTAAGACGTTATCGGCGACATCGTTGCAGTCTCGTGTGTGGAATCTGTATATTTGTAGTGGGGTTTTTGCGAGTTGTGTCTGGACAAACTTTGGAGGAAATCTAACGGCAATTAAAGGTAGGAGAGTAATTTGTTGTAGTTGTTAGCAATTTGGTTCGGACGACCTCAATAGGCACATCAAAGAAATATCAGCAGTGTTCGAGATTAAAAATGTTGGGCAGTATCCCAGTTGAATACTAACATTTCAAAATCTGGTAACCCACCTGAGAATTTAGTATCCCACTTAAATGAAATTCATAAATAACATCATAACAAACTTGGACGACAATGTCCTCGTTCCCAGTCTATTGCTACATCGCAATCAAAATCACGGAATTTGTGATATTAGCAATCAAACGGAATTAGCAAAAAGATTTGCTGCATTTATTTTTGAGTAATTTGGACATAAATTAATATTTAGCAGTAATCTATAAGTGTTTCTGACATTACTGATGATAAACCTACCTGTATCAATTTTCTGCAGATGTGAAATCGATACCTCAAATCCAACAAAAACAATAGCGACTTAGCGGTTCCCAGTCTATTGCTACACCGCTATTGCTCCAGCGTAGCATTATACTGGGTACAAGTTGGGGGGGGGGGGGGGGGTATTGTTATGGCATAGCATTAGACTGGCAGGTACGAGCTCGAAAATACGTTTACTTAACTTACCAGAAAATGACGACTTACATTTTTTTAGTGAAAATCAAAAAAGCAGGATTAAAAACAAAAAAACAAACATTATATGACATCCCGGTGGGATACTGGGTTCTTGAAGTCTGGTATCCAAAATTACATTCTGGTATCCGTGTGATATCGGGATACCGTCAATCTCGAACACTGATCAGTATTAAAAAAATACAATGTCTGAGGAAGTAAAAATCAACATGACTGCATCTGTATGAAGTAATGACTTAATGTCCTGCACATCACTGTTGGAGGGAAATCCTGTATGCTGAGTGTGGGTATCTTCAGTTTACCATGTGCGGGAATTTCAAATCCATCAGCTATGCCGATTTTCAAAATGGACCATCAAAACCATCAAATCCCTTATTGCTAATCGAAAAGAGTAGCCCATGATGTGGCAACAGCGGGTTCCCTCCCTCGATATCGCTGTGGTCCTTAACTATATTTCCGACGCCATATAACCGTAAATAAAATGTGTTGAGTGCATCGTTAAATAAACCATTGTATTCCTTCCTTTTTTCTCACCTTGTAATGAAATAAATTGGTTATCAGTAATTTATTTGATATAGCCTAATGCATTTGTGTCAATCAAAACTTTGTCAAGGAATACTTAATCAAGGTTTTTGGACTGGTAACGATATCTAATGCGCTTTATTGCTTAATATCAACAAGTATATTGGTATATTTAATTAATAAAACAGTGAACATGTGACGACTATTACATATAACGCGCGCAGCCATTTGGTCCATCCTACTGAATCACAACCACTCATAAAATCACAAGCAAACAAATAATGTAACTACTCATTTTTCTTACCTGTATTTCTACTCTTATCAAAAAAAAAAAAAAAAAAAAAAAAAAAAAAAAACCTCCACTCATTCATTATTCTTTTTTTTTTAATTTTCCTGCATTTCATCTTTCTTCCTCATCTTCGAGGGTGGGTTTTTGTGGGGGTTTTTTCTTCTTTTTCTTTTCTTTTTTTCTTTTCTCCTCAGATCAATACTTTCTCAGGCACGAGTAACAAAATAATAGGCCTATGTGAATATCTTTGAAAATATGTTTATGTATGTATATGTATGAGTGTATGGATATGTATATTGATATGTACGTGAGTATGTCACAAACACTGTGTAAGTCAATGATTCAAGGCTCCTCATCATTGACAGTGTCACATTGATCTGGGGCAATAATAAAAAAAGAAATAAAGTATATTATATTAAGCACAATCTGGATCGTAACTACGTTTGTTTTGTGATTTACTGTGCAACATGAAACATAGAGGACAAACTACTAAACAATTTAGCACCCGTCTTAACACTTACAGACATGGCATTTTATATATTAAGCAGAGCCGATTTATCCTAATAGCACATGTAGCACGTGCTACGGGCCCCGCGATTCAGGGGGCCCCGCGGTAATGTTTACATTTATTTTCCTTAGGTCATTTTTCCCCTCTCTCTGATGGGGTTGTAAAATATAATATCCTGTGAAGGGGGACCCGTTTTTTATTTGTGCTACAGGCCCCTCGTATCCTTAAACCTGCTCTGATATTAATCCGTCCAAAGCAGCCTCTACAGAATGAGTAGATACTGACTTTGTAACACCAAACAAATCCAGATCGTAGTTAATTAGTTTACAGCCTTCTGTTGCACTTTTGGATCAAACATATGTGTAGTGATTGACAAGAAAAACAAACTGCCTACAACACCTCAAGACAAGACTCCGTCTTTTTATACCTTTAACACATTAGCATAATTTTGTGGCGAAAAGATCCGAGGAGTCCCGACTGTGTTTCTAATGTTTGATGACGTCTTCCGAATGGTGACGTAAAGTCATTGTACTGTTACATCACCAGGGTAACATATTGCAATTGTTGAGCATGACCGCAGCCATGTACAGGTACCGTAGGTCGTAATTTATTAAATATAATAATATATAGTAACTATTATTTTATTTGTGTATTGTCCTAGGCACACAGCTCAGCTATCTAGGCTATCTGCCATGGACAGTTGGTTAATAATTAGTTGTTATTGGTTAGTTTATTAGTGGTTAGTGAGAAAAAAGTCAATGTAATGGTCTTACATCTACCCATCGAGTCGTTAAACTCACTCTGGGTGGGAGCCGGTACCGGGCTGCGAACTCAGTACCTACCAGCCTTATGTTCGATGCCTTAACCACGACACCACCGAGACCGGTAGTCCTAATGAATTAAAGAATATTAAAACTG
>NC_054708.1:24970911-24986720 GCF_016097555.1 Gigantopelta aegis | reverse complement strand
ACACAATTATAAAACAAACTATCAAGAATACTGTAAAACGACGGACGGACGGACAGAGGGACGGAGGGAGGGAGGGAGGGAGGGAGGGAGGGAGGGAGGCAGGGAGGGAGGGAGGGAGGGACAAGTATTTATCTTTTCCGTCGGAACAATTGAACTGAATGCATGAGGAAAAAATGGCTGTCAAAGTGACAAACGTTATTCTATATGACTTAGCTTCATCTGTCGCAAGGATGTTCATGAAATCTTCCAACTCTCGTAACCATGCCTTCAGCTGTCACCAGCCCGATGATAAGTATCTTGCATCTCTTGATTCCACACGTCAACTAAAAGACAACAATTTTTTAGAAAACATTCCTCAACAATAATAATATACTCAACAACGAAAGTTTAGCTAATGTTAAAAGAAATGGCATACCATTTATAAATGAACCTATTTTTATGAATTAGTATTCACATATGAAATGTTTACCATTTACAAACAACATAAACTCATCAACCTTTGCGGCTGGTAGGTACTGGGTTCGGATGCCAGTCGAGGCATGGGATTTTTAATTCAGATACCGACTCCAAACCCTGAGTGAGTGCCCCGCAAGCCTCAGTGGGTAGTTGTAAACCACTTGCACCGAACAGCGATCCATGACTGGTTTAACAAAGGCCATGGTTTGTGCTATCCTGCCTGTGGGAAGCGCAAATAAAAGATCTCTTGCTGCCTGTCGTAAAACAGTAGCCTATGTGGCGACAGCGGGTTTCCTCTGAAAAACAGTGTCAGAATGACCATATGTTTGACGTCCAAGAGCCGATGATAAGATAAAAAAACAATCAATGTGCTCTAGGTGGCGTTGTTAAATAAAACAAACTGTTGTTCTTTGTTTTTTCCATCAACCTTTGGCTGAACACAACAGGAGGACCTAGTTTTCTTTTAAGTTTATTCAACCATGGCAAATTTAGACGTCATAACAGATATTTGCTAAACTTTCCTTGTTGAGTATATATACGTTTGCAGTAAAACACACAATTATAAAACGAACTAACAAGGACGTCAAAAAAACGATTACTTACACATTTCATTGCATGCAACTTCATTTGACATCAGTCATCTTGCTAATAACAGATATGTATGTCTTTTAGCTGTGTCTTCAGCTGTTATCAATCCACTGATAGATATCTTTCAATTATAATTCAATTCTTCACCAAAACAATTATAAACCAAACTATCCAAAATCAACAAGGGAGGTAATTTACCATTAAAATGCTTCACTTGTGACAGCTACACCTTCAACTGTCACCAGCCCGATGATAAATACCTTCCATCTCTTGATTCCACACGTCAACTAAAAAAAAAAGGTAGAAAACATCAGTCAACAATAACAATGACATTTTCAAGCAAAACACACAATTATAAAACAAACTATCAAACAATAACAATGAAATATTCAAGCAAAACACACAATTATAAAACAAACTATCAAACAATAACTGAGAAATGTTCAAGCAAAACACACAATTATAAATCAAACTATCAAACAATAACAATGACATTTTCAAGCAAAACACACAATTATAAAACAAACTATCAAGAATGGTGTAAAACGACGGACGGACTGACGGACGGACGGATGGAGGGAGGGAGGGAGGGAGGGAGGGAGGGAGGGAGTAACGGAGGGAGGGAGGGACAAGTATTTATCTTTTCCGGCGGAACAATTCGAACTGAATGCATGAGGAAAAAATGGCTGTCAAAGGACAAACTTTATTCAATATCACTTAGCTTCATCTGTTGCAAGGATATTTATGAAATCTTCCAACTCTCGTAACCATGCTTCAGCTGTCACCAGCCCGATGATAAGTATCTTCCATCTCTTGATTCCACACGTCAACTAAAAGACAACAATTTTGTAGAAAACATTCCTCAACAATAATAATATACTCAACAACGAAAGTTTAGCTAATGTTAAACGAAATGGCATACCATTTATAAATGAACTAATTTTATGAATTAGTATTCACATCTGAGATGTTTACCATTTACAAACAACATAAACTCATCAACCTTTGCGGCTGGTAGGTACTGGGTTCGGATGCCAGTCGAGGCATGGGATTTTTAATCCAGATACCGACTCCAAACCCTGAGTGAGTGCCCCGCAAGGCTCAGTGGGTAGTTGTAAACCACTTGCAACGACCATCGATCCATGACTGGTTCAACAAAGGCCATGGTTTGTGCTATCCTGCCTGTGGGAAGCGCAAATAAAAGATCCCTTGCTGCCTGTCGTAAAACAGTAGCCTATGTGGCGACAGCGAGTTTCCTCTGAAAAACAGTGTCAGAATGACCATATGTTTGACGTCCAAGAGCCGATGATAAGATAAAAGAACAATCAATGTGCTCTAGGTGGCGTTGTTAAATAAAACAAACTTTTGTTCTATCTTTTTTTCATCAACCTTTGCCTCACCACAACAGGAGGACCTGGTTTTCTTTTAAGTTTATTCAGCCATGGCAAATTTAGACGTCATAACAGATATTTGCTAAACATTCCTTGTTGAGTATATATACGATTGCAGTAACACACACAATTATAAAACGAACTAACAAGGATGTTGAAAAAACGATTACTTAGACATTTCATTGCATGCAATTTCATTTGACATCAGTCATCTTGCTAATAACAGATATGTATGTCTTTTAGCTGTGTCTTCAGCTGTTATCAATCCACTGATAGATATCTTTCAATGATAATTCAATTCTTCACCAAAACAATTATAAACCAAACTATCCAAAATCAAGAAGGGACGTAACTTACCATTCAAATGCTTCACTTGTGACAGCTACACCTTCAACTGTCACCAGCCTGATGATAAATATCTTCCATCTCTTGATTCCACACGTCAACTAAAAAAAAAAGGTAGAAAACATCAGTCAACAATAACATTGAAATGTTCAAGCAAAACACACAATTATAAAACAAACTATCAAACAATAACTAAGACATTTTTAAGCAAAACTCTCAATTACAAAGCAAACTATCAAACAAAAACAATGAAATTTTCAAGCAAAACACACAATTATAAAAAAAACCTATCAAGAATGCTGTAAAACGATGGACGGACGGACGGACGGATGGACGGAGGGAGGGAGGGAGGGAGGGAGGGAGGGAGTAACGGAGGGAGGGAGGGACAAGTATTTATCTTTTCCGGCGGAACAATTCGAACTGAATGCATGAGGAAAAAATGGCTGTCAAAGGACAAACTTTATTCAATATCACTTAGCTTCATCTGTTGCAAGGATATTTATGAAACCTTCCAACTCTCGTAACCATGCTTCAGCTGTCACCAGCCCGATGATAAGTATCTTCCATCTCTTGATTCCACACGTCAACTAAAAGACAACAATTTTGTAGAAAACATTCCTCAACAATAATAATATACTCAACAACGAAAGTTTAGGTAATGTTAAAAGAAATGGTATACCATTTATAAATGAACCTATTTTTATGAATTAGTATTCACATCTGAGATGTTTACCATTTACAAACAACATAAACTCATCAACCTTTGCGGCTGGTAGGTACTGGGTTCGGATGCCAGTCGAGGCATGGGATTTTTAATCGAGATACCGACTCCAAACCCTGAGTGAGTGCCCCGAAAGGCTCAGTGGGTAGTTGTAAACCACTTGCAACGACCATCGATCCATGACTGGTTCAACAAAGGCCATGGTTTGTGCTATCCTGCCTGTGGGAAGCGCAAATAAAAGATCCCTTGCTGCCTGTCGTAAAACAGTAGCCTATGTGGCGACAGCGAGTTTCCTCTGAAAAACAGTGTCAGAATGACCATATGTTTGACGTCCAAGAGCCGATGATAAGATAAAAAAAACAATCAATGTGCTCTAGGTGGCGTTGTTAAATAAAACAAACTGTTGTTCTTTGTTTTTTCCATCAACCTTTGGCTGAACACAACAGGAGGACCTAGTTTTCTTTTAAGTTTATTCAACCATGGCAAATTTAGACGTCATAACAGATATTTGCTAAACTTTCCTTGTTGAGTATATATACGTTTGCAGTAAAACACACAATTATAAAACGAACTAACAAGGACGTCAAAAAAACGATTACTTACACATTTCATTGCATGCAACTTCATTTGACATCAGTCATCTTGCTAATAACAGATATGTATGTCTTTTAGCTGTGTCTTCAGCTGTTATCAATCCACTGATAGATATCTTTCAATTATAATTCAATTCTTCACCAAAACAATTATAAACCAAACTATCCAAAATCAACAAGGGAGGTAATTTACCATTAAAATGCTTCACTTGTGACAGCTACACCTTCAACTGTCACCAGCCCGATGATAAATACCTTCCATCTCTTGATTCCACACGTCAACTAAAAAAAAAAGGTAGAAAACATCAGTCAACAATAACAATGACATTTTCAAGCAAAACACACAATTATAAAACAAACTATCAAACAATAACAATGAAATTTTCAAGCAAAACACACAATTATAAATCAAATTATCAAACAATAACAATGACATTTTCAAGCAAAACACACAATTATAAAACAAACTATCAAGAATGGTGTAAAACGACGGACGGACTGACGGACGGACGGATGGAGGGAGGGAGGGAGGGAGGGAGGGAGGGAGTAACGGAGGGAGGGAGGGACAAGTATTTATCTTTTCCGGCGGAACAATTCGAACTGATTGCATGAGGAAAAAATGGCTGTCAAAGGACAAACTTTATTCAATATCACTTAGCTTCATCTGTTGCAAGGATGTTGATGAAATCTTCCAACTCTCGAAACCATGCTTCAGCTGTCACCAGCCCGATGATAAGTATCTTCCATCTCTTGATTCCACACGTCAACTAAAAGACAACAATTTTGTAGAAAACATTCCTCAACAATAATAATATACTCAACAACGAAAGTTTAGCTAATGTTAAACGAAATGGCATACCATTTATAAATGAACCTATTTTTATGAATTAGTATTCACATCTGAGATGTTTACCATTTACAAACAACATAAACTCATCAACCTTTGCGGCTGGTAGGTACTGGGTTCGGATGCCAGTCGAGGCATGGGATTTTTAATCCAGATACCGACTCCAAACCCTGAGTGAGTGCCCCACAAGGCTCAGTGGGTAGTTGTAAACCACTTGCACCGACCAGCGATCCATGACTGGTTCAACAAAGGCCATGGTTTGTGCTATCCTGCCTGTGGGAAGCGCAAATAAAAGATCCCTTGCTGCCTGTCGTAAAACAGTAGCCTATGTGACGACAGCGGGATTCCTCTGAAAAACAGTGTCAGAATGACCATATGTTTGACGTCCAAGAGCCGATCATAAGATAAAAAAAACAATCAATGTGCTCTAGGTGGCGTTGTTAAATAAAACAAACTTTTGTTCTTTCTTTTTTTTCATCAACCTTTGCCTCAACACAACAGGAGAACCTGGTTTTCTTTTAAGTTTATTCAACCATGGCAAATTTAGACGTCATAACAGATATTTGCTAAACATTCCTTGTTGAGTATATATACGTTTGCAGTAACACACACAATTATAAAACGAACTAACAAGGATGTTGAAAAAACGATTACTTAGACATTTCATTGCATGCAACTTCATTTGACATCAGTCATCTTGCTAATATCAGAGATGTATGTCTTTTAGCTGTGTCTTCAGCTGTTATCAATCCACTGATAGATATCTTTCAATTATAATTCAATTCTTCACCAAAACAATTATAAACCAAACTATCCAAAATCAAGAAGGGAGGTAACTTACCATTAAAATTCTTCACTTGTGACAGCTACACCTTCAACTGTCACCAGCCCGATGATAAATATCTTCCATCTCTTGATTCCACACGTCAACTAAAAAAAAAAGGTAGAAAACATCAGTCAACAATAACAATGAAATCTTCAAGCAAAATTAATCCAGATACCGACTCCAAACCCTGAGTGAGTGCCCCGCAAGGCTCAGTGGGTAGTTGTAAACCACTTGCACCGACCAGCGATCCATGACTGGTTCAACAAAGGCCATGGTTTGTGCTATCCTGCCTGTGGGAAGCGCAAATAAAAGATCCCTTGCTGCCTGTCGTAAAACAGTAGCCTATGTGGCGACAGCGGGTTTCCTCTGAAAAACAGTGTCAGAATGACCATATGTTTGACGTCCAAGAGCTGATGATAATATAAAAAAAACAATCAATGTGCTCTAGGTGGCGTTGTTAAATAAAACAAACTTTTCCTCTTTCTTTTTGTTCATCAACCTTTCCCTCAACACAACAGGAGGATCTGTTTTTCTTTTAAGTTTATTCAACCATGGCAAATTTAGACGTCATAACAGATATTTGCTAAACTTTCCTTGTTGAGTATATATACGTTTGCAGTAAAAGACACAATTATAAAACGAACTAACAAGGATGTTGAAAAAAACGATTACTTAGACATTTCATTGCATGCAACTTCATTTGACATCAGTCCTCTTGCTAATAACAGAGATGTATGTCTTTTAGCTGTGTCTTCAGCTGTTATCAATCCACTGATAGATATCTTTCAATTATAATTCAATTCTTCACCAAAACAATTATAAACCAAACTATCCAAAATCAAGAAGGGAGGTAACTTACCATTAAAATGCTTCACTTGTGACAGCTACACCTTCAACTGTCACAATCCGATGATAAATATCTTCCATCTCTTGATTCCACACGTCAACTAAAACAAAAAGGTAGAAAACATCAGTCAACAATAACAATGAAATTTTAAAGCAAAACACACAATTATAAAACAAACTATCTAACAATAACTAAGAAATTTTCAAGCAAAACACACAATTATAAAGCAAACTACCAAACAATAACAATGAAATTTTCAAGCAAAACACACAATTATAAAACAAACTATCAAAAATGCTGTAAAACGACGGACGGCCTGACGGACGGATGGACGGAGGGAGGGAGGGAGGGAGGGAGGGAGTAACGGAGGGAGGGAGGGACAAGTATTTATCTTTTCCGGCGGAACAATTCGAACTGATTGCATGAGGAAAAAATGGCTGTCAAAGGACAAACTTTATTCAATATCACTTAGCTTCATCTGTTGCAAGGATGTTGATGAAATCTTCCAACTCTCGAAACCATGCTTCAGCTGTCACCAGCCCGATGATAAGTATCTTCCATCTCTTGATTCCACACGTCAACTAAAAGACAACAATTTTGTAGAAAACATTCCTCAACAATAATAATATACTCAACAACGAAAGTTTAGGTAATGTTAAACGAAATGGCATACCATTTATAAATGAACCTATTTTTATGAATTAGTATTCACATCTGAGATGTTTACCATTTACAAACAACATAAACTCATCAACCTTTGCGGCTGGTAGGTACTGGGTTCGGATGCCAGTCGAGGCATGGGATTTTTAATCCAGATACCGACTCCAAACCCTGAGTGAGTGCCCCACAAGGCTCAGTGGGTAGTTGTAAACCACTTGCACCGACCAGCGATCCATGACTGGTTCAACAAAGGCCATGGTTTGTGCTATCCTGCCTGTGGAAAGCGCAAATAAAAGATACCTTGCTGCCTGTCGTAAAACAGTAGCCTATGTGACGACAGCGGGATTCCTCTGAAAAACAGTGTCAGAATGACCATATGTTTGACGTCCAAGAGCCAATCATAAGATAAAAAAAACAATCAATGTGCTCTAGGTGGCGTTGTTAAATAAAACAAACTTTTGTTCTTTCTTTTTTTTCATCAACCTTTGCCTCAACACAACAGGAGAACCTGGTTTTCTTTTAAGTTTATTCAACCATGGCAAATTTAGACGTCATAACAGATATTTGCTAAACATTCCTTGTTGAGTATATATACGTTTGCAGTAACACACACAATTATAAAACGAACTAACAAGGATGTTGAAAAAAACGATTACTTAGACATTTCATTGCATGCAACTTCATTTGACATCAGTCCTCTTGCTAATAACAGAGATGTATGTCTTTTAGCTGTGTCTTCAGCTGTTATCAATCCACTGATAGATATCTTTCAATTATAATTCAATTCTTCACCAAAACAATTATAAACCAAACTATCCAAAATCAAGAAGGGAGGTAACTTACCATTAAAAATCTTCACTTGTGACAGCTACACCTTCAACTGTCACCAGCCCGATGATAAATATCTTCCATCTCTTGATTCCACACGTCAACTAAAAAAAAAAGGTAGAAAACATCAGTCAACAATAACAATGAAATCTTCAAGCAAAATTAATCCAGATACCGACTCCAAACCCTGAGTGAGTGCCCCGCAAGGCTCAGTGGGTAGTTGTAAACCACTTGCACCGACCAGCGATCCATGACTGGTTCAACAAAGGCCATGGTTTGTGCTATCCTGCCTGTGGGAAGCACAAATAAAAGATCCCTTGCTGCCTGTCGTAAAACAGTAGCCTATGTGGCGACAGTGGGTTTCCTCTGAAAAACAGTGTCAGAATGACCATATGTTTGACGTCCAAGAGCTGATGATAATATAAAAAAAACAATCAATGTGCTCTAGGTGGCGTTGTTAAATAAAACAAACTTTTCCTCTTTCTTTTTGTTCATCAACCTTTGCCTCAACACAACAGGAGGATCTGGTTTTCTTTTAAGTTTATTCAACCATGGCAAATTTAGACGTCATAACAGATATTTGCTAAACTTTCCTTGTTGAGTATATATACGTTTGCAGTAAAAGACACAATTATAAAACGAACTAACAAGGATGTTGAAAAAAACGATTACTTAGACATTTCATTGCATGCAACTTCATTTGACATCAGTCCTCTTGCTAATAACAGAGATGTATGTCTTTTAGCTGTGTCTTCAGCTGTTATCAATCCACTGATAGATATCTTTCAATTATAATTCAATTCTTCACCAAAACAATTATAAACCAAACTATCCAAAATCAAGAAGGGAGGTAACTTACCATTAAAATGCTTCACTTGTGACAGCTACACCTTCAACTGTCACAATCCGATGATAAATATCTTCCATCTCTTGATTCCACACGTCAACTAAAACAAAAAGGTAGAAAACATCAGTCAACAATAACAATGACATTTTCAAGCAAAACACACAATTATAAAACAAACTATCAAACAATAACTAAGAAATTTTCAAGCAAAACACACAATTATAAAACAAACTATCAAACAATAACTAAGAAATTTTCAAGCAAAACACACAATTATAAAAAAAAATATCAAGAATGCTGTAAAACGACGGATGGACTGACGGACGGATGGACGGAGGGAGGGAGGGAGGGGGGAGTAACGGAGGGAGGGAGGGACAAGTATTTATCTTTTCCGGCGGAACAATTCGAACTGAATGCATGAGGAAAAAATGGCTGTCAAAGGACAAACTTTATTCAATATCACTTAGCTTCATCTGTTGCAAGGATGTTGATGAAATCTTCCAACTCTCGTAACCATGCTTCAGCTGTCACCAGCCCGATGATAAGTATCTTCCATCTCTTGATTCCACACGTCAACTAAAAGACAACAATTTTGTAGAAAACATTCCTCAACAATAATAATATACTCAACAACGAAAGTTTAGCTAATGTTAAACGAAATGGCATACCATTTATAAATGAACCTATTTTTATGAATTAGTATTCACATCTGAGATGTTTACCATTTACAAACAACATAAACTCATCAACCTTTGCGGCTGGTAGGTACTGGGTTCGGATGCCAGTCGAGGCATGGGATTTTTAATCCAGATACCGACTCCAAACCCTGAGTGAGTGCCCCGCAAGGCTCAGTGGGTAGTTGTAAACCACTTGCACCGACCAGCGATCCATGACTGGTTCAACAAAGGCCATGGTTTGTGCTATCCTGCCTGTGGAAAGCGCAAATAAAAGATCCCTTGCTGCCTGTCGTAAAACAGTAGCCTATGTGGCGACAGCGGGTTTCCTCTGAAAAACAGTGTCAGAATGACCATATGTTTGACGTCCAAGAGCTGATGATAATATAAAAAAAACAATCAATGTGCTCTAGGTGGCGTTGTTAAATAAAACAAACTTTTGTTCTTTCTTTTTGTTCATCAACCTTTGCCTCAACACAACAGGAGGACCTGGTTTTCTTTTAAGTTTATTCAACCATGGCAAATTTAGACGTCATAACAGATATTTGCTAAACTTTCCTTGTTGAGTATATATACGTTTGCAGTAAAACACACAATTATAAAACGAACTAACAAGGATGTTGAAAAAAACGATTACTTAGACATTTCATTGCATGCAACTTCATTTGACATCAGTCCTCTTGCTAATAACAGAGATGTATGTCTTTTAGCTGTGTCTTCAGCTGTTATCAATCCACTGATAGATATCTTTCAATTATAATTCAATTCTTCACCAAAACAATTATAAACCAAACTATCCAAAATCAAGAAGGGAGGTAACTTACCATTAAAATGCTTCACTTGTGACAGCTACACCTTCAACTGTCACCAGCCCGATGATAAATATCTTCCATCTCTTGATTCCACACGTCAACTAAAACAAAAAGGTAGAAAACATCAGTCAACAATAACAATGAAATTTTCAAGCAAAACACACAATTATAAAACAAACTATCAAACAATAACTAAGAATTTTCAAGCAAAACACACACAATTATAAAGCAAACTATCAAACAATAACAATGAAATTTTCAAGCAAAACACACAATTATAAAACAAACTATCAAGAATGCTGTAAAACGACGGACGGACTGACGGACGGACGGATGGAGGGAGGGAGGGAGGGAGGGAGGGAGGGAGTAACGGAGGGAGGGAGGGACAAGTATTTATCTTTTCCGGCGGAACAATTCGAACTGATTGCATGAGGAAAAAATGGCTGTCAAAGGACAAACTTTATTCAATATCACTTAGCTTCATCTGTTGCAAGGATGTTGATGAAATCTTCCAACTCTCGAAACCATGCTTCAGCTGTCACCAGCCCGATGATAAGTATCTTCCATCTCTTGATTCCACACGTCAACTAAAAGACAACAATTTTGTAGAAAACATTCCTCAACAATAATAATATACTCAACAACGAAAGTTTAGCTAATGTTAAACGAAATGGCATACCATTTATAAATGAACCTATTTTTATGAATTAGTATTCACATCTGAGATGTTTACCATTTACAAACAACATAAACTCATCAACCTTTGCGGCTGGTAGGTACTGGGTTCGGATGCCAGTCGAGGCATGGGATTTTTAATCCAGATACCGACTCCAAACCCTGAGTGAGTGCCCCACAAGGCTCAGTGGGTAGTTGTAAACCACTTGCACCGACCAGCGATCCATGACTGGTTCAACAAAGGCCATGGTTTGTGCTATCCTGCCTGTGGAAAGCGCAAATAAAAGATCCCTTGCTGCCTGTCGTAAAACAGTAGCCTATGTGACGACAGCGGGTTTCCTCTGAAAAACAGTGTCAGAATGACCATATGTTTGACGTCCAAGAGCCGATCATAAGATAAAAAAAACAATCAATGTGCTCTAGGTGGCGTTTGTTAAATAAAACAAACTTTTGTTCTTTCTTTTTTTTCATCAACCTTTGCCTCAACACAACAGGAGGAACCTGGTTTTCTTTTAAGTTTATTCAACCATGGCAAATTTAGACGTCATAACAGATATTTGCTAAACATTCCTTGTTGAGTATATATACGTTTGCAGTAACACACACAATTATAAAACGAACTAACAAGGATGTTGAAAAAAACGATTACTTAGACATTTCATTGCATGCAACTTCATTTGACATCAGTCCTCTTGCTAATAACAGAGATGTATGTCTTTTAGCTGTGTCTTCAGCTGTTATCAATCCACTGATAGATATCTTTCAATTATAATTCAATTCTTCACCAAAACAATTATAAACCAAACTATCCAAAATCAAGAAGGGAGGTAACTTACCATTAAAAATCTTCACTTGTGACAGCTACACCTTCAACTGTCACCAGCCCGATGATAAATATCTTCCATCTCTTGATTCCACACGTCAACTAAAAAAAAAAGGTAGAAAACATCAGTCAACAATAACAATGAAATCTTCAAGCAAAATTAATCCAGATACCGACTCCAAACCCTGAGTGAGTGCCCCGCAAGGCTCAGTGGGTAGTTGTAAACCACTTGCACCGACCAGCGATCCATGACTGGTTCAACAAAGGCCATGGTTTGTGCTATCCTGCCTGTGGGAAGCGCAAATAAAAGATCCCTTGCTGCCTGTCGTAAAACAGTAGCCTATGTGGCGACAGCGGGTTTCCTCTGAAAAACAGTGTCAGAATGACCATATGTTTGACGTCCAAGAGCTGATGATAATATAAAAAAAACAATCAATGTGCTCTAGGTGGCGTTGTTAAATAAAACAAACTTTTGTTCTTTCTTTTTGTTCATCAACCTTTGCCTCAACACAACAGGAGGACCTGGTTTTCTTTTAAGTTTATTCAACCATGGCAAATTTAGACGTCATAACAGATATTTGCTAAACTTTCCTTGTTGAGTATATATACGTTTGCAGTAAAACACACAATTATAAAACGAACTAACAAGGATGTTGAAAAAAAACGATTACTTAGACATTTCATTGCATGCAACTTCATTTGACATCAGTCATCTTGCTAATAACAGAGATGTATGTCTTTTAGCTGTGTCTTCAGCTGTTATCAATCCACTGATAGATATCTTTCAATTACAATTCAATTATTCACCAAAACAATTATAAACCAAACTATCCAAAATCAAGAAGGGAGGTAACTTACCATTAAAATGCTTCACTTGTGACAGCTACACCTTCAACTGTCACCAGCCCGATGATAAATATCTTCCATCTCTTGATTCCACACGTCAACTAAAACAAAAAGGTAGAAAACATCAGTCAACAATAACAATGACATTTTCAAGCAAAACACACAATTATAAAACAAACTATCAAACAATAACTAAGACATTTTCAAGCAAAACACACAATTATAAAACAAACTATCAAACAATAACAATGAAATTTTCAAGCAAAACACACAATTATAAAACAAACTATCAAGAATGCTGTAAAACGACGGACGGGCTGACGGACGGACGGATGGACGGAGGGAGGGAGGGAGGGAGGGAGGGAGTAACGGAGGGAGGGAGGGACAAGTATTTATCTTTTCCGGCGGAACAATTCGAACTGAATGCATGAGGAAAAAATGGCTGTCAAAGGACAAACTTTATTCAATATCACTTAGCTTCATCTGTTGCAAGGATGTTGATGAAATCTTCCAACTCTCGTAACCATGCTTCAGCTGTCACCAGCCCGATGATAAGTATCTTCCATCTCTTGATTCCACACGTCAACTAAAAGACAACAATTTTGTAGAAAACATTCCTCAACAATAATAATATACTCAACAACGAAAGTTTAGCTAATGTTAAACGAAATGGCATACCATTTATAAATGAACCTATTTTTATGAATTAGTATTCACATCTGAGATGTTTACCATTTACAAACAACATAAACTCATCAACCTTTGCGGCTGGTAGGTACTGGGTTCGGATGCCAGTCGAGGCATGGGATTTTTAATCCAGATACCGACTCCAAACCCTGAGTGAGTGCCCCGCAAGGCTCAGTGGGTAGTTGTAAACCACTTGCACCGACCATCGATCCATGACTGGTTCAACAAAGGCCATGGTTTGTGCTATCCTGCCTGTGGGAAGCGCAAATAAAAGATCCCTTGCTGCCTGTCGTAAAATAGTAGCCTATGTGGCGACAGCGGGTTTCCTCTGAAAAACAGTGTCAGAATGACCATATGTTTGACGTCCAAGAGCCGATGATAATATAAAAAAAAACAATCAATGTGCTCTAGGTGGCGTTGTTAAATAAAACAAACTTTGTTCTTTCTTTTTTTTCATCAACCTTTGCCTCAACACAACAGGAGGACCTGTTTTTCTTTTAAGTTTATTCAACCATGGCAAATTTAGACGTCATAACAGATATTTGCTAAACTTTCCTTGTTGAGTATATATACGTTTGCAGTACAGTAAAACACACAATTATAAAACGAACTAACAAGGATGTTGAAAAAAAACGATTACTTAGACATTTCATTGCATGCAACTTCATTTGACATCAGTCCTCTTGCTAATAACAGAGATGTATGTCTTTTAGCTGTGTCTTCAGCTGTTATCAATCCACTGATAGATATCTTTCAATTATAATTCAATTCTTCACCAAAACAATTATAAAAAACCAAACTATCCAAAATCAAGAAGGGAGGTAACTTACTATTAAAATGCTTCACTTGTGACAGCTACACCTTCAACTGTCACCAGCCCGATGATAAATATCTTCCATCTCTTGATTCCACACGTCAACTAAAACAAAAAGGTAGAAAACATCAGTCAACAATAACACAATAACAATGAAATTTAACTAAGCATTTTCAAGCAAAACACACAATTTAAAAAACTATCAAACTATCAATGAAATTTTCAAGCAAAACACACAATTATAAAACAAACTATCAAGGGCTGTGACGGGCTGATGGACGGATGGAGGGAGGGGAGGGAGGGAGGGAGTAACGGAGGGAGGGAGGGACAAGTATTTATCTTTTCCGGCGGAACAATTCGAACTGAATGCATGAGGAAAAAATGGCTGTCAAAGGACAAACTTTATTCAATATCACTTAGCTTCATCTGTTGCAAGGATGTTGATGAAATCTTCCAACTCTCGTAACCATGCTTCAGCTGTCACCAGCCCGATGATAAGTATCTTCCATCTCTTGATTCCACACGTCAACTAAAAGACAACAATGTTGTAGAAAACATTCCGCAACAATAATAATATACTCAACAACGAAGGTTTAGCTAATGTTAAACGAAATGGCATACCATTTATAAATGAACCTATTTTTATGAATTAGTATTCACATCTGAGATGTTTACCATTTACAAACAACATAAACTCATCAACCTTTGCGGCTGGTAGGTACTGGGTTCGGATGCCAGTCGAGGCATGGGAATTTTAATCTAGATACCGACTCCAAACCCTGAGTGAGTACCCCGCAAGGCTCTGTGGGTAGTTGTAAACCACTTGCACAGACCATCGATCCATGACTGGTTCAACAAAGGCCATGGTTTGTGCTATCCTGCCTGTGGGAAGCGCAAATAAAAGATCCCTTGCTGCCTGTCGTAAAATAGTAGCCTATGTGGCGACAGCGAGTTTCCTCTGAAAAACAGTGTCAGAATGACCATATGTTTGACGTCCAAGAGCCGATGATAAGAAAAAAGAACAATCAATGTGCTCTAGGTGGCGTTGTTAAATAAAACAAACTTTTGTTCTATCTTTTTTTCATCAACCTTTGCCTCAACACAACAGGAGGACCTGGTTTTCTTTTAAGTTTATTCAACCATGGCAAATTTAGACGTCATAACAGATATTTGCTAAACTTTCCTTGTTGAGTATATATACGTTTGTAGTAAAACACACAATTATAAAACGAACTAACAAGGATGTTCAAAAACCCGATTACTTAGACATTTCATTGCATGCAACTTCATTTGACATCAGTCATCTTGCTAATAACAGAGATGTATGCCTTTTAGCTGTGTCTTCAGCTGTTATCAATCCACTGATAGATATCTTTCAATTATAATTCAATTCTTCACCAAAACAATTATAAACCAAACTATCCAAAATCAAGAAGGGATGTAACTTACCATTAAAATGCTTCACTTGTGACAGCTACACCTTCAACTGTCACAATCCGATGATAAATATCTTCCATCTCTTGATTCCA